>NC_142795.1:37162764-37192694 GCF_049724085.1 Artemia sp. Qi Xiang Cuo
ATAATTCCCCTTAGAAACATCAAATTAATTTCCCCGTTCTTGACAGATCAATCAATCAATGACATCATCTGTCAGACTTTATAAATTTTCACCTAGAAACATTTCTCCAGGAATAGATCCAAATCATTAATGTCTTTGCCTCGGGAACAGTTCTACTGGTCGAACTCCAAAGGATATTAATAACCAAAGGCCATGGAAACAATTAGGCAAGAAGCATCATAGCGATGAATTGTTTTAGCGCGCAAAAAGGTTTCTTATTAATTTGAAATGCATTAGCGCAGAGATGCCAATAACAAAGGAACACGCTGAATTTACGTTTAGGGATTATTTGGGTGAAACCGTTTTAGACAGGTTATGGAACTATTTCGGTGAAACAGATAGAGACATTTTAAAAGAAGATTTTTGAAGAGATTTTAGAAGAGAATTTAATGGTGAAACTCTGTGGTCGTTATAATACACAAGTTTCATATGAACAGTGTTGTGAGGTCCTCTAACCCAACCCCAAATGGTTCCAATCCTCCTACCCCAACCCCGAAGGAAGCCCCCGGTCCTCAAAGGCCCCCCAAGCTCCCAAAGGGCCACCGGCGCCCCCAAAGGCCCACCCAGACCCCCAAAGACCATCCCCGGACCCCCAAAGGCCCATCGAGCTCCCAAAGGACCAACGGGGTCCCAAAGGCCCTCCACTGGCCCCCAACTGCCCCACCAGGCCCCCAAAGGCCCTCCCGGTGCCCCAAAGGCCCTCCCGATGCCCCAAAGGCCCTCCCCTGGCCCCCCCCGCTCCCCCCGCCCCGCGACACGCTGCCGGGCTGCGCCGGGGGACCGGACCGCACCGCCGGCTACGTCGCAGGGATGTAACGCGGGTCAGGAAAGCATCACAGGATGTGCCGCAGGGAGGCACTGCGGGATAGCGTCGCAGGATGCGCTGCAGGGATGCGCCACAAAAAAAAAGTAAACTAAAAGCTAAAAATTTCGATCCCAGAAGGACACTCTCCCCCACGGGTCCCCCAAACACCCTCCTCGGACCCCCAAAGGTCCTCCCCTGGTCCTCAAAGGCCCCCGGGCACCCAAAGGATCACCCGGACCTCAAGGGCCCCCGGATCCCCACACACCCTCCCCTGGGCCCCCAAAGAGTCACCGCTCCATTTTTTAATACTTTTTTATGGCGTTATTATATCTTCTCAGAACAAATTACAGAACCAATTTTACAGATCCACTTTTCAGAACAACTTCAGAGCAAGTTACTTTCTTGATGTCCCTCCTAAACCCATTTTCTAACTTGAAGTACTTATCTTTTTCACCCACAACTATACTTTACAGATTTGGATACCTCAACACCAAGAAATATTTTTCAAAAGTCATTTCAGAGCAAGTTACTTTCTTAATGTCCCTCCTAAACCCATTTTGCAACTTGAAGTACTTATCTTTTTCGATCACAACAATACTTTACAGCTTTTTGGATACCTTAACACAAAGAAATACATTTCAAAGACAATTTCAGAGCAAGTTACTTTCTTAATGACCATCCTAAACCCATTTTCCAACTTGAAGTACTTATCTTTTTCACCCTCAACTATACTATACAGCTTTTTGGATACCTCAACATCAAGAAATTCTTTTCAAAGACCATTTCAGAGCAAGTTACTTTCTTAATGTCACTCCTAAATCCATTTTCAAACTTGAAGCACTTATTTTTTTCACTCACAACTATACTTTACAGCTTTTGGGATACCTCAACACCAAGAAATACTTTTCAAAGACCATTTCAGAGCAAGTTACTTTCTTAATATCCCTCCTAAACCCATTTTCCAACTTGAAGTACTTATCTTTTTCACCCAAAACTATACTTTACAACTTTTTGGATACATCAACACCAAGAAATACTTTTCAAGGACCATTTCAGAGAAAGTTGCTTTCATAATGTACCTTCTAAACCCATTTTGCAACTTGAAGTACTTATCTTTTTCACCCGCAACTATACTTTACAGCTTTTTGGATACCTCAACACCAAGAAATACTTTTCAAAGACCATTTCAGAGCAAGTTACCTTTCTTAATTTCCCTCCTAAACCCATTTTCCAACTTGAAGTACTTATCTTGTTCACCCGCAACTATACTTTACAGCTTTTTGTACACCTCAAAACCAAGAAATACTTTTCAAAGACCATTTCAGAGTAAGTTACTTTCTTAATATCCCTCCTAAACCTATTTTGCAACTTGATGTACTTATGTTTTTCACCAACAACTATACTTTACAGCTTTTTGAATACCTCAAGATCAAGAAATACTTTTCAATGACCATTTCCGAGCAAGTTACTTTCTTAATCTCACTCCTAAACCCATTTTCCAACTTGAAGTACTTATCTTTTTCACCCACAACTATACTTTACAACTTTTTGGATACCTCAACACCAAGAAATACTTTTCAAAGACCATTTCAGAGCAAGTTACTTTCTTAATTTCCCTCCTAAGCCCATTTTCTAACTTGAAGTACTTATATTTTTCACCCAAAACTATACTTTACAGTTTTTTGGTTACCTCAACACCAAGAAATACTTTTCAAAAACCATTTCAGAGCAAGTTACTTTCTTAATGTCCCTCCTAAACCCATTTTGCAACTTGAAGTACTTATCTTTTTCACCCACAACTATAGTTTACAGCTTTTTGGTTACCTCAACACCAAGAAATACTTTTCAAAGACCATCTCAGAGCAAGTTACTTTCTTAATGTCCCTCCTAAACCCATTTTGGAACTTGAAGTACTTATCTTTTCCACCACCATCTCTATGGAAAAGAAATTATTTTTTAATCAATTCTATTTTTCCAAATTATATAAAAATTTTCCACTTCGGTTCAGATTTTTCTCAAGGGGATGAAAAAATTTTAAATAATGTTCCAAATTTTCTCAACAAAGTGAAGAAAAGTTTTTGATCTCTTCTGAATTTTACCAAAGAACACGCTCCAATTCTAATTTCTCCAGAGAAAACAAAAATCTTCCAATTCAGTTCTTTATTTCACAAAGACATAAAGAAATTTAAAGTTCAATTGTAATTTTTCGGTGGTAGATAGAAAAAGTAATACCAAACTTGTGAATATTTTCATGGAAGATGAAAAGTTCTTGTCCAATTTAAAATTTTCTCTACTAAGTGAAGAAAAGTTCAAGTTCTCTTCTGAACTTTACCAAAGAATACACTTTAATGCCAATTTTCTCCAGAAAAAAAACAAATCTTCTACTTCAGTTCTTAATTTCACAAAGACAAATAAATTTTAAGTTCAATTATAAATTTTTCATGTGAAGATGGAAAAAGTAATACTATACATGTGAATAATTTCACGGAAGTTAAAAAGTTCTAGTTCAATTTTCAATTTCCTCAACGAAGTGAAGAAAAGTTCAAGTTCTCTACTGAATTTTACTAAAGAACACAATATAATTCTAATTTCACCAGAGAAAATAAAAATCTTCCACTTAAGTCCTTTTTTTCACAATGATGAAAAGAAACTTAGAGTTCAATTCTAAATTTTTCGGCGGAAGATAGAGAAAGTAATACCATACTTGTGAATATTTTCATGGAAGATAAAAAGTTCTAGTTCAATTTACAATTTCCTCAACGAAGTGAAGAAAAGGTCAAGTTCTCTTCTGAATTTTACTAAAGAACACAATTCAATTCTAATTTCACCAAAGAAAATAAAAATCTTCCACTTAAGTTCTTTATTTCACAATGACATACAGAAATTTAAAGTTCATTTCTAAGTTTTTCGGTGGAAGATAGAAAAAGTAATACCATACTTGTGAATATTTTCATGGAAGATGAAAAGTTCTAGTTCAATTTAAAATTTTCTCAACGAAGTGAAGAAAAGTTCAAGTTGTCTTCTGAACTTTACCAAAGAATACAATTCAATGCTAATTTCTCCAGAGAAAATAAAAATCTTCCACTTAAGTTCTTTATTTCACAATGACATAAAGAAATTTAAAGTTCAATTCTAATTTTTGGTGGAAGATAGAAAAAGTAATACCATACTTGTGAATATTTTTTCCGGAAGATAAAAAGTTCTAGTTCAATTTACAATTTCCTCAACGAAGTGAAGAAAAGTTCAAGTTCTCTTCTGAATTTTACTAAAGAACACAATTCAATTCTAATTTCTCCAGAGAAAACAAATATCTTCCACTTAAGTTCTTTATTTCACAAGGACATAGAGAAATTTAAAGTTCAATTCTAAGTTTTTCGGTAGAAGATATAAAAAGTAATACTATACTTGTGAATATTTTACCCGGAGATAAAAAGTTCTAGTTCAACATAAAATTTACTCAACGAAGTGAAGAGAAGTTCAAGTTCTCATCTGAATTTTACTAAGGAACACAATTGAATTCTAATTTCACCAGAGAAAATAAAAATCTTCCACTTCACCTCTTTATTTCACAAGGACATAAAGAAATTTAAAGTTCAATTCTAAATTTATCCGTGGAAGATAGAAAAAGTAATACCATACTTGTGAATATTTTCCCGGAAGATAAAAAGTTTTAGTTCAATTAAAATTTTCTCAACATAGTGAAGAAAAGTTCAAGTTCTCTTCTGAACCTTACCAAAGATCACACTTCAATTCTAATTTCTCCAGAGAAAATAAAAATATTCCACTTCAGTTTTAAGTTCCACAAAGAAATAAAGAAATTTAAAGTTCTATTCTAAATTTTTAGACGAAAGATAGAAAAAGTAATACTATCATTGTGATTATTTTCCATGAAGATCAAAAGTTTCACTTTATTTATAATTTTTCTTAAATTTGGTTCTGATTTTTCTCAAAGAAATAAAAAAATTCAAGTTCTGTTCCAAATTTTTCATAGAAGATAGAAAAAGTTATACATTGATTGTGAATATTCAACATGAAGATAAGGAACTCCACTTTAATTTCAGAGTTTTCTCGAAGAAGTGCAAAATGTTCAAGTTCTCCTATCTATGGCTAAGTTTGCTAAAGACAAGCTATTTTCTTGTGAAAACACACAAAATCAGAAAAAATGATCAATGTTCCTCTAGTACCTACGCAATTAGACTAAAAATGAAGATATTTATGCAGAGTTTCAACAAGCTATGGCTAAGTTTGCTAAAGACAAGCTATTTTCTTGCGAAAACACGCAAACTCAGAAAACATGTTCAATGTTCCTTTAGTACCTACACAATTAGACTAAAAAAGAAGATATTTATGCAGAGTTTAAACTAGCTATGGATAAGATTGCTAAAGACTAGCTATTTTCTTGTGAAAAACCACAAACTCAGAAAAAATGTTCATTGTTCATTTAGTACCTACGCAATTAGACTAAAACTGAAGATATTTATGCAGAGTTTCAACTATCTATGGCTAATTTTGTTAAAGACGAGCTATTTTCGTGAGAAAACACACAAAATCAAAAAAATGTTCAATATTGCTTTAGTACCTACGCAATTAGGTTTAAATGAAGATATTTATGCAGAGTTTCAACTATCTATGGCTAAGTTTGCTAAAGACAAGCTATCTTCTTGCAAAACACACAAAAAAAGAAAAAAATGTTAAAATTTGCTCTATTCCCGGCGCTATAATGATGATATGAAGATATGTATACAGAGTTTCAAATATCCATATTTAAGTTTGCTAAAAACAAGCTATTTGCTTGATAAAACAAACAAAAAAAGAAAAAATGATATATACTCCTCTAGTACCTACGCAATTAGGCTTAAATGAAGATATTTATGCAGAGTCTCAACTAGCTATGGCTAAGTTTGCTAAGAAGACAAGCTATTTTCTTGTGAAAACACACAAAATCAGAAAAAATTATCAATGTTCCTTTAGTACCTACGCAATTAGACTAAAAATGAAGATATTTATGCAGAGTTTCAACTAGCTATGGATAAGTTTGCTAAAGAAAAACTATTTTCTTGCGAAAACACACAAAATCAGAAAAAATTCTCAATGTTCCTCTAGTACC
This sequence comes from Artemia sp. Qi Xiang Cuo, assembly GCF_049724085.1. NCBI lineage: Eukaryota > Metazoa > Arthropoda > Branchiopoda > Anostraca > Artemiidae > Artemia > Artemia sp. Qi Xiang Cuo. The sequence goes on from NC_142795.1 coordinate 37,168,716, forward strand.
TACTCAACTATACTAAAAATTAAGATATTTATGCAGAGTTTCAACTAGCTATGGCTAAGTTTACTAAAGACAAGCTATTTTCTTGCGAAAACACACAAACTCAGAAAAAATGTTCAATGTTCCCTGATTACCTACTCAATTAGACTCAAATTGAAGATATTTATCATCAGTTTCAACTAGCTATGGCTAAGTTTGCTAAAGACAAGCTATTTTCTTGCGAAAACACTCAAAATCAGAAAAAATGTTCAATGTTCCTTTACTACCTACGCAATTAGGCTGAAATGAAGATATTTATGCAGAGTTTCAACTATCTATGACTAAGTTTGCTAAAGACAAGCTATTTTTTTGCGAAAACATATAAACTCAGAAAAAATTTTCACTGTTCCTGTAGTCCATACACAATTAGGCTTAAATGAAGATATTTATGCAGAGTTTCTGCTAGCTATGGCTAAGTTTGCTAAAGACAAGCTATTTTCTTGCGAAAACACACAAAATCAGAAAAAAATGTTCAATGTTCCTCTAGTACCTACGCATTTAGGCTGAAATGAAGATATTTATGCAGAGTTTCAACTAGCTATGGCTAAGTTTGCTAAAGACAAGCTATTTTCTTGCGAAAACACTCAAAATCAGAAAAAATATTATTAGGTTAGGTTTAGTTAGATTAGGTTAGGTTAGCCTACGTACGCGCGCAGAGAGGTTAGGTTAGGTTGGATTAAGTTAGGTTAGGTTAAGTTAGGTTAGGTTAGATTAAGTTAGGTTAGGTTAAGTTAGGTTAGGATAGGTTAGATTAAGTTAGGTTAGGCTAAGTTAGGTTAGGCTAGGTTAGCCTACGTACGCGCGCGTACGTAGGCTAACCTAGCCTAACCTAACCTAGCCTATCCTAACTTAATCTACCCAATCCTAACCTAAACTCACCTAACCTAACCTAATCTAACCTAATCAAACCTAATTTAATCCAACCTAACCTAACCTAACCTATATGAGTACAAACGTAGGCTAACCGAACCTAATCTAACTTAATATAACCTAACAATATTTTTTCTGATTTTGTGTGTTTTTGCAAGAAAATAGCTTGTCTTTAGCAAACTTAGCCATAGCTAGTTGAAACTCTGCATAAATATCTTCATTTCAGCCTAATTGCGTAGGTACTAGAGGAAAACTGAACATTTTTTTTCTGATTTTGTGTGTTTTCTCAAAAAAATAGCTTGTCTTTAGCAAACTTAGCCATAGCTAGAAGAAACTCTGCATAAATATCTTCATTTAAGCCTAATTGCGTATGTACTACAGGAGCATTGAAAATTTTTTCTGAGTTTGTGTGTTTGCGCAAGAAAATAGCTTGTCTTTAGCAAACTTAGCCATAGATAGTTGAAACTCTGCAAAAATATCTTCATTTCAGCCTAATTGCGTAGGTACTAAAGAAACATTGAACATTTTTTCTGATTTTGTGTGTTTTTGCAAGAAAATATCTTGTCTTTAGCAAACTTAGCCATAGCTAGTTGAAACTGTGCATAAATATCTTTATTTTTAGCCTAATTGCGTAGGTACTCAAGGAACATTGAACATTTTTTCTGATTTTGTTTGTTTTCGCAAGAAAATAGCTTGTCTTTAGTAAACTGAGCCATAGCTAGTTGAAACTCTGCATAAATATCTTCATTTTTAGTCTAATTGTGTAGGTACTAAATGAACATTGAGAATTTTTTCTGATTTTGTGTGTTTTCGCAAGAAAATAGTTTGTCTTTAGCAAACTTAGCCATAGCTAGTTGAAACTATGCATAAATATCTTCATTTTTGTCTAATTGCGTAGGTACTAAAGGAACATTGATCATTTTTTCTGATTTTGTGTGTTTTCACAAGAAAATAGCTTGTCTTTAGCAAACTTAGCCATAGCTAGTTGAAACTCTGCATAAATATCTTCATTTTGAGTCTAATTGCGTAGGTACTGACGAACATTGATCGAGTGTTTTTTCTGATTTTGTGAAGGCTTTCGTCACAAGAAAATAAGACATTGGTTCTTTAGCAAACTTAGCCATAGCTAGTTGAAACTCTGCATAAATATCTTCATTTAAGCCTAATTGCGTAGGTACTAAAGGAACATTGAATATTTTTTCTGATTTTGTGTGTTTTCGCAAGAAAATAGCTTGTCTTTAGCAAACTTAACCATAGATAGTTGAAACTCTGCATAAATATCTTCATTTCAGCCTAATTGCGTAGGTACTAGAGGAACATTGAACATTTTTTCTGATCTTGTGGGTTTTCGCAAGAAAATAGCTTGTCTTTAGCAAACTTAGCCATAGCTAGTTAAAATTCTGAATAAATATCTTCATTTAAATCTAAGTGCGTAGGTACTAAAGCAATATTGAACATTTTTTTGATTTTGTGTGTTTTCGCACAAAAATAGCTTGTCTTTAACAAACTTAGCCATAGCTAGTTGAAACTCTGCATAAATATCTTCATTTTTAGTCTAATTGGGTAGGTACTAAAGGAACATTGAACATTTTTTCTGAGTTTGTGGGTTTTCACAAGAAAGTAGATTGTCTTTAGCAAACTTAGCCATAGCTAGTTGAAACTTTGCATAAATATCTTCTTTTTTAGTCTAATTGTGTAGGTACTAAAGGAACATTGAACATTTTTTCTGATTTTGTGTGTTTTCGCAAGAAAATAGCTTGTCTTTAGCAAACTTAGCCATAGCTAGTTGAAACTCTGAATAAATATCTTCATTTTTAGTCTAATTGCGTAGGTACTAGAGGACCATTGAACATTTTTTCTGATTTTGTGTGTTATCTCAAGAAAATAGCTTGTCTTTAGCAAACTTAGTCATAGATAGGAGAACTTGAACATTTTGCACTTCTTCGAGAAAACTCTGAATTAAAGTGGAGTTCCTTATCTTCATGTTGAATATTCACAATCAATGTATAAATTTTTCTATCTTCTATGAAAAATTTGGAACAGAACTTTAAATTTTTTATTTCTTTGAGTAAAATCAGAACCAAATTTAAGAAAAATTATAAATAAAGTGAAACTTTTGATCTTCATGGAAAATAATCACAATCATTGTATTGCTTTTTCTATCTTTCATCTAAAAATTTAGACTAGAACTTTAAATTTCTTTATTTCTTTGGGGAACTTAAAACTGAAGTGGAATATTTTTATTTTCTCTGGAGAAATTAGAATTGAAGTGTGATCTTTGGTAAAGTTCAGAAGATAACTTGAACTTTTCTTCACTATGTCGAGAAAATTTTAATTGAACTAGAACTTTTTATCTTCCGTGAAAATATTCACAAGTATGGTATTACTTTTTCTATCTTCCACGGATAAATTTAGAATTTAACTTTAAATTTCTTTATGTCCTTGTGAAATAAAGAGGTGAGGTTGAAGATTTTTATTTTCTCTGGTGAAATTAGAATTTAATCGTGTTCCTTAGTAAAATTCAGATGAGAACTTGAACTTTTCTTCACTTCGTTGAGTAAATTTTAAGTTGAACTAGAACTTTTTATCTCCCGGTAAAATATTCACAAGTATAGTATTACTTTTTCTATTTTCCACCGAAAAACTTAGAATTGAACTTTAAATTTCTTTATGTCATTGTGAAATAAAGAACTTAAGTGGAAGATTTTTGTTTTCTCTGAAGAAATTAGAATTGAATTGTGTTCTTTAGTAAAATTAAGAAGAGAACTTGACCTGTTCGTCACTTTGTTGAGGAAATTTTAAATTGAACTGGAAATTCTTATCTTCCGGGAAAATATTCACAAGTATGGGATTAGTTTTTACATCTTCAACCAAAAATTAGAATTAAACTTTAAATTTCTTTATGTCTTTGTGAAATAAAGAACTTAAGTGGAAGATTTTTATTTTCTCTGGAGCAATTAGAATTGAATTGTGTTCTTTGGTAAAGTTCAGAAGAGAACTTGAACTTTTCTTCACTTCGTTGAGTAAATTTTAAATTGAACTAGAACTTTTCGTCGTCCATGAAAATATTCACAAGAATGGTATAGCATTTTCTATCTCACATCGAAAAATTTAAAAATAAACTTTAAATTTCTTTATGTCATTGTGAAATAAAGAACTGAAGTGGAAGATTTTTATTTTCTTTGGTGACATTAGAGTTGAATTGTGTTCTTTGGTAAAATTCAGATGAGAACTTGAACTTTTCTTCACTTCGTTGAGGAAATTGTAAATTGAACTAGAACTTTTTATCTTCCATGAAAATATTCACAAGTATGGTATTACTTTTTCTATCTTCCGCCGAAAAATTTAGAATTGAACTCTAAATTTCTTTATGTCATTGTGAAATAAGGAACTTAAGTGGAAGATTTTTATTTTCTCTGGTGAAATTAGAATTGAATTGTATTCTTTAGTAAAATTCAGTAGAGAACTTGAACTTTTCTTCACTTCGTTGAGGAAATTGTAAATTGAACTAGAACTTTTTATCTTCCGTGAAAATATTCACAAGTATGGTATTACTTTTTCTATCTTCCACCAAAAAATTTAGAATTGAACTTTAAATTTCTTTATGTCTTTATGAAATTAAGAACTTAAGTGGAAGATTTTTGTTTTCTCTGGAGAAAATTAGCATTGAAGTGTGTTCTTTGGTAAAGTTCAGAAGAGAACTTGAACTTTTCTTAACTTCGTTGAGAAAATTTTAAATTTTACAAGAACTGTTCATCTTCAATGAAAATATTAACAAATTTTGTATTACTTTTTCAATCTACCACTGAAAAATTAGAATTGAAATTTAAATTTCTTAAAGTCTTTGTGAATTAAAGAAATGACTTGGAAGATTTTTATTTTCTCTGGAGAACTTAGAATTGGAGCGTGTTCTTTGGTAAAATTCAGAAGAGATCAAAAACTTTTCTTCACTTTGTTGAGAAAATTTGGAACATTATTTAAAATTTGTTCATCCCCTTGAGAAAAATCTGAACCGAAGTGGAAAATTTTTATATTATTTGGAAAAATGGAATTGATTAAAAACTAATTTCTTTTTCATAGAGAAAGTGGTGGAAAAGATAAGTACTTCAAGTTGCAAAATGGGTTTAGGAGGGACATTAAGAAAATAACTTGCTCTGAAATGGTCTTTGAAAAGTATTTCTTGGTGTTGAGGTAACCAAAAAGCTGTAAAGTATAGTTGTGGGTGAAAAAGATAATTACTTCAAGTTGCAAAATGGGCTTAGGAGGGACATTAAGAAAGTAACTTGCTCTGAAATGGTTTTGAAAAGTATTTCTTGGTGTTGAGGTAACCAAAAAAGTGTAAAGTATAGTTTTGGGTGAAAAAGATAAGTACTTCAAGTTATAAAATGGGTTTAGGAGGGAAATTAAGAGAGTAACTTGCTCTGAAATGGTCTTTGAAAAGTATTTCTTGGTGTTGAGGTATCCAAAAAGCTGTAAAGTATAGTTTTGGGTGAAAAAGATAAGTACTTCAAGTTGGAAAATGGGTTTAGGAGTGAGATTAAGAAAGTAACTTGCTCTGAAATGGTCTTTGAAAAGTATTTCTTGGTGTTGAGGTATTCAAAAAGCTGTACATTATAGTTTTGGGTGAAAAAGATAAGTACTTCAAGTTGCAAAATGGGTTTAGGAGGGACATTAAGAAAGTAACTTGCTCTGAAATGGTCTTTGAAAAGTATTTCTTGGTTTTGAGGTATCCAAAAAGCTGTAAAGTACAGTTGGGGTGAACAAGATAAGTACTTCAAGTTGGAAAATGGGTTTAGGAGGCAAATTAAGAAATTAACTTGCTCTGAAATGTTCCTTGAAAAGTATCTCTTGGTGTTGAGGTATCTAAAAAGCTGTAAAGTATAGTTGCGGTTGAAAAAGATAAGTACTTCAAGTTGCAAAATGGGTTTAGTAGGGACATTATGAAAGAAACTTGCTTTGAAATGGTCCTTTAAAATTATTCCTGTGCTATCATGGTTCAAGAAAGCTTATCTTCATTTTGGCTGGTGAAAAAAGATAAGTACTACTTTAGTGAATTTTGGTTTTTGTTTGACGATAAGAAAGTAACGGTATCTGAAATCGTATAACTACATAGTTTATTAGCGCGGAGCTCTCCAAAAATCTGTAATGAATAGTTTTGGTTGAAAAAGGTAATAGGTTCCAGATGGACAATGTATTTAGTAGTGACATTAAGAAAGCAACTTGCTCTGAAATGGTCTTTGAAAAGAATTTCTTGATGTTGAGGTATCCAAAAAGCTGTAGAGTATATTTGAGGGTGAAAAAGATAAGTACTTCAAGTTGGAAAATGGGTTTAGGATTGTCATTAAGAAAGTAAATTGCTCTGAAATGGTCTTTGAAATGTATTTCTTTGTGTTAAGGTATCAAAAAAGCTGTAAAGTATTGTTGTGAACGAAAAAGATAAGTACTTCAAGTTGCAAAATGTGTTTAGGAGGGACATTAAGAAATTAACTTGCTCTGAAATGACTATTGAGAAATATTTCTTGGTGTTGAGGTATCCAAATCTGTAAAGTATAGTTGTGTGTGAACAAGATAAGTACTTCAAGATAGATAATGGGTTTAGGAGATACAGTAAGAAACTAGCTTGCTCTGAAGCCGTTCTTAAATGTGTAACTGTAAATTTGTCTATATAACTTTTACTTAAAATAAATAAAAACCCAATAAAAAAGTATTAAAAAATGGAGCGGGCCCTAGTTGGGGGGGCCCGGGGAGAGTGGGGGGGGAGCCGGGGACGCGGGAGGGTAGGGTGGTCCGTTGGGAGTCCGGGGGCCTTTGATGACCCGGGGAGGACCTGTGGGGGTCTGAGAAGGGCGTTTGGGGGGCCCTTGGGGGAGGGTGCCCTTCTGTGATCGAAATTTTTACTTTTTAGGTTGCTTCTTTTTTTTGCGGCGCATCCCTGTGGCGCATCCTGCGGCACTTTCCTGTGGTGCCTCCCTGTGGCTAATCCGGTGGCGCTTTCCTGAACCACGGTGCAACCCTGTGGTAGATACTGTGGTGCTTTCCTGGCCCACGGCGCATCCCGGCAGCGCTTCTCTGGCCCGGGGGACCTTTGGGGGCCGGGGAGGGCCTTGGGGGCATCGGGAGGGCCTTGGGGGCCCAGGGTGGGCCTTTGGGGGGCCGGAGGGGCAGTTGGGGGCCGGTGGAGGGCCTTTGGGACCCCGTTGGTCCTTTGGGAGCTCAATGGGCCTTTGGGGGGCCCGGGGATGGTCTTTGGGGGTCTGGGTGGGCCTTGAGGGGCGCCGGGGGCCCGTTGGGCGCTTGGGGGGCCTTTGAGGACCGGGGGCGTCCTGCGGGGTTGGGGTAGGAGGATTGGAACCCTTTGGGGTTGGGTTAGAGGACCTCACAACACTGTTCATATGAAACTTGTGTATTATAACGACCACAGAGTTTCACCATTAAATTCTCTTCTAAAATCTCTTCAAAAATCTTCTTTTAAAATGTCTCTATCTGTTTCGCCGAAATAGTTCCATAACCTGTCTAAAACGCTTTCGCCCAAATAATCCCTAAACGTAAATTCAGCGTGTTCCTTTGTTATTGGCATCTCTGCGCTAATGCATTTCAAATTAATAAGAAACCTTTTCGCGCGCTAAAACAATTCATCGCTAAGATGCTTCTTGCCTAATTGTTTCCATGGCCTTTGGTTATTAATATCCTTTGGAGTTCGACCAGTAGAACTGTTCCCGAGGCAAAGTAATTAATGATTTGGATCTATTCCTGGAGAAATGTTTCTAGGCGAAAATTTTTAAAGTCTGACAGATGATGTCATTGATTGATTGATCTGTCAAGAAAGGGGTAATTAATTTGATGTTTCTAAGGGGAATTATTGATTCACGATAGGTTTCTGCAAAAATATAAAAGTAATTTCTGTGTGTTCCTTTTTTTTGGTATCTCTGCGCTAACGCATTTCAAATTTCTATGAAACCCTTTCCTACGTTAATCTCTTCATCTCATAAATTTTCCTAGCTAAACTATTAGGGTTTCGTTAGAATATCAATTTATCTCTCCGACTTAAAGCTCCGTGAAGCCGTATTTAAAAATAGAATTTCTATCTCTTTAGACTCCCGCATAATTCCAAGATAACAAGTGATGTCAATTATAATTCCTGACACTAAAGATCAATGAAGCCCTATTTAAAAATAGAATATTAATTTTTCTCACTGACCTAAAGAACGTTTATCCCTCAGACCTAAGATTAAAGAAGCCTTAATGTTTCTTAATTCTCCCCTTCGTGAATCAATAATTTCCCCTAGCGATTATGTAAATCAAGTTCACATGTGCTACTCGTGACAGGACCACGTGGGGTTTGGTTTTCCCTGTGAGAAATTTTCTTTTTTCACAAGGGATAAAATTAATTTTTTTTAATTATCATTGATAAAAACATACACCCCGTGGTCCTGTCACCCTGTTTTTCAAATTCTCACTGACAAAAACCATAAAACATCCATAAATTGATGTTGACATCCAAGAAAAAAACATCAAATAAATCGAAAAACACACATAACCATCCATGAAAACAACCATAAATGTGACAAAATTCATGTTTTTCCATGTGAGAAAAGTCCTGTTTTTTCATTCTCACTGAGAAAACCATATAACAGACATGAATTGCTGTTGACATCCATAAATGTGACATAGTTCCTGTTTTTCAAATTCTCACTGACAAAAACCATTAAACATCCATGAAAAACATCAAATAAATCGAACAACACACATAACCATCCAAGAAAACAACCATAAATGTGACAAAATTCCTGTTTTTCCATGTGAGAAAAATTCCTGTTTTTTCATTCTCACTGAGAAAACCATATAACAGACATGAATTGCTGTTGACATCCATAAATGTGACAAAGTTCCTGTTTTCCAAATTCTCACTGACAAAAACCATTAAACATCCATGAAAAACATCAAATAAATCGACCAACACACATAACCATCCAAGAAAATATCCATAAATGTGACAAAATTCCTGTTTTTTCTAATTCTCATTGAAAAAAACCATAAACCACGTGGTTCTCGTGCCAATATATGGTGTTAAAAAAAGTTGTAGGTGGCAGCAGGGGTGCGTGACACGATCAATAGGGTCACTTCTACTATATATATATATATATATATATATATATATATATATATATATATATATATATATATATATATATATATATATATATATATATATACCGTGAATGTTCAATCGACATTTGTGAATGTCGAAATTCATCGGTAAATGACCGAAATATCTTTTTTCTCCTTGTATTTAGTCAGCGTTGCCAGTCGCTGGCAACGCTAACCAAATGTATATATATGTATATATATATATATATATATATATATATATATATATATATATATATATATATATATATATATATATATATATATATATATATATATATATATATATATATATATATATATATATATATATATATATATATATATATTGGATTTCTTTCCTTTAAATGCAAGAGTTGGAGTATTTCAGTAGTGCAGTGGTCATTTCAAACAAACCGACGGTTATACAACATGGTCGTAAGTTGAATCCATTAATACCATCAACTAAGAAAGTATGTTCGCATGATAGTGTTATTGTAGCATTGAATGCTGACAAGGAGAAGTATTTAAACTATGAAATAAGTACAAGTGGTAGCACCATCGGAAACGTATGCGTGCATTGTCATGACAGTAAGGAATTAAACTTCTTTGGAGTACCAAAAAAAATTCAACTCTTATGATGGTGGATATGCGAGATTGAGATCTCCGGAGATGATTGTACTCAGAGAAAGTGCCAACATAAAAATAATAGTTGATGAAGAGGGGCATCTTCTTGCTAGTGCTTGTAGTAACATGTTACCCAGTGTTAAACCATATCGTCAGCTTTCGGGTATTAGCATTCAAATGAAAACAAAGACGAAAAAAAAGGCTTACTCTTCTGTTAATATCATAAACCATATCTTGTCTACGTGCCGGAACTGTTACCTCTGTAAAAATAGTGTGATAATAGACAGTGAAGTTGCCAGAAAAATAAAAAGGTATTGGCAGGAAATATCACTATGGAATATAAAGAGGAATCGATGAAAAACAAAGTACCAGCAAACGTTACTGCCATTGATCAAACAGTCAATGAATCAAATAATACTAAAGACGAAAAGCATATTGAGCCTGTCGATGACACACCTGTAAAAATTGTGTATGACTCAAAATGGAATAATGATTATTCTACTGATTACGGACTAAGAGAAGACAATAGCTATAGTATCAAGAGAGAACACGGTGAACCATTTTATGGAACAGATTCAAAATGACCAAAGTTGTTCATTGATATTAATAATGTATAATAACAATATATTTTTTTTGTATTAATATTCTACATGACATTATTTCATTAAAAATATGTTTTGCATTACATTGTTATGTGTTCATTATTTTTAGAGTAAGCCAGCATATCAAACGTTTAGAATGTCTATTAAAACATCGGAGATGTAAGAAAAGGAATTTGCATACATCATATGTCGGATAGATAGGTTAACGTAGGGAAAATCTAAGTATAAGAATTAATAAATTCTCTATCAACATCTATTGACAGATAGTTGGGATAGCTTTGACGGAATCTAAGTATTAGAGTGAGTAAATTCTTTATCAATGTCTTTTGACAGATACGTTTGATAACACTGACATAATTTAAGTATCAAATTGAACAAATTCTTTATTAAAATTCGTTATCGATATCATTTGTCGGGTACGTCAGATAACATTGACAAAATCTATCTATTAGAATGAATAAATTCTTTTTCATCAGCCGTTGTCGGATTTGTCATTTTGAAAAAATTGTAAGTAAGTAACAAACTCTTTCTTGAATTCACCTCTTGCATACACAATACAGAAATTATAAAAAAAAATAATTAGGCATTGAGATAGGCAAACATCCGCCCAGACACATAAGCAGAGGAAGTGAGAGAGACAAAAACACATATAAATATTAGGACTCTGGCGAGAGTGACAAAAACACATAGAGAGAGAAAGTGAGAGAGACAAGGAGAGCGAGAGTGACAAAAACACATATAAATATATTGATTCAGGCATAAAAACCGACAGAGACAGGCATTGATATAGGCAAAAACCCACCCAGACACATAAGGAGAGGAAGTGAAAGAGACAAAAACACATGCAAATATATAGATTCTGACATACAAAGCGACAAAGGCAGGCATTGAGATAGGAAAACAGCCGCACAGACACATAAGCAGAGGAAGTGAGAGAGACAAAAACACATGCAAATATATAGATTCTGACATACAAATCGACAAAGACAGGCATTGAGATAGGCAAACAGCCGCCCAGACACATAAGCAGAGGAAGTGAAAGAGACAAAAACACATGCAAATATATAGATTCTGACTTACAAATTGACAAAAAAAGGCATTGAGATAGGCAAACACCCGTCCAGACACATAAGCAGAGGAAGTGAGGGAGACAAAAAACACATATAAATATATGGATTCTAACATACAAACCGACAAAAACAGACATTGAGATAGGAAAACACCCGCCCAGACACATAAGCAGAGGAAGTGAGAGAGCCGAAAACACCTATTAATATATAGATTCTCTCTCACTGAGAATCTCTCACTCTTTGTCTCTCTCACTCTTCCTGTCTATGTGTCTGGGTGGATGTTTGCTTATCTCAATGCCTGTCTTTGTCGATTTGTATGTCAGACTCTATATATTTATATGTGTTTTTGTCTCTCTCACTCTCTTTGCATATGTGTCTGGGCGGATGTTTGCCTATCTCAATGCCTGTACTTGTCGGTTTATATGTCAGAATCAATATATTTGCATGTGTTTCTGTCTCTCTCACTCTCGCTGCTTATGTGTCTGGGCAGATGTCTTTGTTGATCTCAATGCCTGTCTTTGTTGATTTGTATGTCAGAATCTATATATTAATTGGTGTTTACGTCTCTCTCAATTCCTCTGTTTATGTTTCTGGGCGGATGTTTGCCTATCTCAATGCCTGTTTTTGTCGGTTTGTATGTTAGAATCCATATATTTATTTGTGTTTTTTGTCTCCCTCACTTCCTCTGCTTATGTGTCTGGGCGGGTGTTTGCCTATCTCAATGCCTGTCTTTGTCGATTTGTATGTCAGAATCTATATATTTGCATGTGTTTTTGTCTCTTTCACTTCCTCTGCTTATGTGTCTGGGCGGGTGTTTGCTTATCTCAATGCCTGTCTTTGTCGATTTGTATGCTTGAATCCTTACATTTATACGTGTTTTTGTCTCTCTCACTTCCTCTACTTATGTGTCTGGGTGGGTTTTTGCCTATCTCAATGCCTGTCTCTGTCGGTTTGTATGCCTGAATCAATATATTTATATGTGTTTTTGTCACTCTCGCTCTCCTTGCCTATGTGTCTGGGTGGATGTTTGTCTATCTCAATGCCTGTGATTGTTGCTTTGTATGTCAGAATCCTTATATTTATATGTGTTTTTGTCTCTCTTACTTCCTCTTCTTATGTGTCTAGGTGGGTGTTGCTTATCTCAGTGCCTATCTATTTCTGGGTTTTTCTCTGACTAAATATATTTATGTGTTTTTGTCTCTCTCACTCTACATTACTTTGTGTCTGGGCAGGTGTTTTACTATCTCAATGATGGTGATTACTGAATTTTATGTCAGAATCATTAAATTTATATTTGTTTTTGTCTCTATCGCTTCCTCTGCTTATTTGTCTGGGTAGGTGTTTGCTTATCTCAGTGTCTGTCTCTGTCTGTTTCGGTTTGAATTGCTGAATCCATATATTTTATGTGTTTTTGTCTCCCTCACTTCCTCTGCTTATGTGTCTGGGCAGGTGTTTGCCTATCTCAATGCCTGTCTTTGTTGGTTTGTGTGTCAGAATCCTTACATTTATATGTGTTTTTGTCTCTCTCACTTCCTCTTTTTATGTGCCTGGGTGGGTGTTTGCCTATCTCAATGCCTGTCTCTGTCGGTTTGTATGTCTGAATCAATATATTTGCATGTGTTTTTTTCTCTCTCACTCTCCTTGCCTATGTGTCTGGGCGGATGTTTGCTTATCTCAGTGACTGTTTTGTCGATTTGTATGTCAGAATCTATATATTTATATATGTTTTTGTCTCTTTCACTTCCTCTGCTTATGTGGCTGGGCGGGTGTTTGCTTATCTCAGTACCTGTCTCTGCCGGTTTGTATGCTTGAATCCTTACATTTATACTTGTTTTTGTCTCTCTCACTTCCTCTGCTTATGTGTCTGGGCGGGTGTTTGCTTATCTCAGTGCCTGTCTCTGTCGGTTTGTATGCCTGAATCCAGATATTTATGTATTTTTGTCTCTCTCACTCTCCTTGCATTTGTGTCTGGGCGAATGTTTGCCTATCTCAATGATGGTGATTTTTGTTTTGTATGTCAGAATCCTAACATTTATATGTGTTTTTGTCTCTCTCACTTCCTCTGCTTATGTGCCTGGGCGGGTTTTTGGTTATCTCATTACCTGTCTCTGTCGGTTTGTATGCCTGAATACATATATTTATATGTGTTTTTGTCTCCCTCACTTCCTCTGCTTATGTGTCTGGGCAGGTGTTTGCCTATCTCAATGCCTGTCTTTGTTGGTTTATGTGTCAGATTCCTTACATTTATATGTGTTTTTGTCTCCCTCACTTCCTCTTTTTATGTGCCTGTGTGGGTGTTTGCCTATCTCAATGCCTGTCTCTGTCGGTTTGTATGTCTGAATCAATATATTTGCATGTGTTTTTTTCTCTCTCACTCTCCTTGCCTATGTGTCTGGGCGGATGTTTGCTTATCTCAGTGACTGTTTTGTCGATTTGTATGTCAGAATCTATATATTTATATATGTTTTTGTCTCTTTCACTTCCTCTGCTTATGTGGCTGGGTGGGTGTTTGCTTATCTCAGTACCTGTCTCTGCCGGTTTGTATGCTTGAATCCTTACATTTATACGTGTTTTTGTCTCTCTCACTTCCTCTGCTTATGTGTCTGGGTGGATGTTTGCCTATCTCAATGCCTAATTATTTTTTTTTATAAATTCTGTATTGTGTATGCAAGAGGTGAATTCAAGAAAGAGTTTGTTACTTACTTAAAATTTTTTCATAATGACAAATCCGACAACGGCTGATGATAAAGAATTTGTTCATTCTAATAGATAGATTTTGTCAATGTTATCTGACGTACCCGACAAATGATATCGATAACGAATTTTATTAAAGAATTTGTTCAATTTGATACTTAAATTATGTCAGTGTTATCAAACGTATCTGTCAAAAGACATTGATAAAGAATTTACTCACTCTAATACTTAGATTCCGTCAAAGCTATCCCATGTATCTGTCACTAGATTTTGATAGCGAATTTATTCATTCTGTTGTTTTGATTTTCTCTGTGTTAACCTATTTATCCGGCATAACATAAATACATATTTCTTTTCTTACATATCCAATATCTTAATAGACATTTTAAGGATTTGGTATGCAGGCATGCTCTAAAAATAATGAACACATAACAATGTAATGCCTAACATATTTTTAATGAAATAATGTCATGTAGAATATTAATACAAAAAAATATATTGTTATTATACATTATTATGATCAATGAACAACTTTGATCATTTTGAATCTGTTCCATAAATTGGTTCATCATGTTCTCTCTTGATACTATAGCTGTTGTCTTCTCTTAGTTCGTAATCAGTAGAATAATCATTATTCCATTTTGAGTCATACACAATTTTTACAGGTGTGTCATCGACAGGCTCAATATGCTTTTCGTCTTTAGTATTATTTGATTCATTGACTGTTTGATCAATGTCAGTAACGTTTGCTGGTACTTTGTTTTTCATCGATTCATCTTTGTATTCCATAGTGATATTTCCTGCCAATACCTTTTTTATTTTTCTGGCAACTTCACTGTCTATTATCACACTATTTTTAAACAGGTAACAGTTCCGGCACGTAGACAAGATATGGTTTATGATAATAGCAGAAGAGTAAGCCTTTCTTTTCGTCTTTGCTTTCATTTGAATGCTAATACCTGAAAGCTGACGATATGGTTTAACACTGGGTAACATGTTACCACAAGCACTAGCAAGAAGATGCCCTTCTTCATCAACTATTATTTTTATGTTGGCATTCTCTTTGAGTGCAATCATCTCCGGAGATCTCAATTTTGAATATCCACCATCATAAGAGTTGAATTTGTTTTGGTACTCCAAAGAAATTTAATTCCTTACTGTCATGACAATGCACGCATACGTTTCCGATGCTGCTACCACTTGTACTTATTTCATAGTTTAAATACTTCTCTTGGTCAGCATTCAATGCTACAATAACACTATCATGCGAACAAACTTTCTTAGTTGATGGTATTAATGGATTCGACCTACGACCATGTTGTATAACCGTCGGTCTGTTTGAAATGACCACTACAGTACTGAAATAATCCAACTCTTGCATTTCAAGGAAAGAAATCCAAAATGAACTTTGAAAAATCAAGAGAATGTAACTATGACAAGGTAAACCACGACAAAACACTACTGAAACATTCCAACTCTTGCATTTCAAGGAAAGAAATCCAAAATAAGTTTTGAAAAATCAAGAGAATGCAACTGTGACAAGGTAAACCACGATAAAACACTATTGAAGTATTTCAACTCTTGCATTTCACGAAAGAAATTCAAAATGAACTTCGAAAAATCAAGAGAATGTAACTGTGAAAAGGTAAAGCACAACAAAACACTACTTAAATATTCCAACTCTTGCATTTCAACGAAATAAATCCAAAATGAACTTTGAAAAATCACGAGAATGTAACTGCGACAAGGTAAAGCACAACAAGACACTACTGAAATATTCCAACTCTTGCATTTCAACGAGAGAAATTCAAAATGAACTTTGAGCAATTAAGAAAATGTAACTGTGACATGGTAAATCACGACAAAACACTACTGAAATATTCCAACTCTTGCATTTCACGAAAGAAATCCAAAATGAACTTTGAAAAATCAAGAGAATGTAATTATGACAAGGTAAACCACGACAAAACACTACTGAAATATTCCAACTCTTGCATTTCAATGAAAGAAATCCAAAATGAGCTTTGAAAAATCAAGAGAATGTAACTGTGAAGGGTTAAACAAGACAAAAAACAATTTAAATATTAAAACTCTTTCACTTAAATAAATTAATTAAAAAATAACCTTGAAAAAGCAATATAAAGTAAATGTTAAAATTTAATGCAAAACAAAAAAATAATGATAAATTCCAAATCGTGAATTTAAACTAAAAAAATAACACATGAACTTTGAAAAATCAAGAGAATGTAACTGTGACAAGGTAAATCACAACAAGACACTACTGAAATATTCCAACTCTTGAATTTCAAAGAAAAAAATTCAAAATGAACTTGGAATTATTAAGAGAATGTATCTGTGACATGGTAAACCACGACAGAACACTACTGAAATATTCCAACCCTTGCATTTCATGAAAGAAATTTCAAAATGCACTTTCAAAAATCAAGAGAATGTAACCGTGATATGGTAAACCATAACAAAACACTACTGAAATATTCCAACTCTTGCATTTCAACGAAAGAATTCTAAAAATGAACTTTGAAAAATCAAGAGAATGTAACTGTGACAAGGTAGACCACGACAAAACACTACTGAAATATTCCAACTCTTGCATTTCAAGGAAAGAAATCCACAATGAACTTTGAAAAATCAAGAGAATGTAACTGTAACATGGTAAACCACGACAAAACACTACTGAAATATTCCAACTCTCGCATTTCAAGGAAAGAAATCCAAAATGAACTTTGAAAAATCAAGAGAATGTAACTGGGACAAGTTAAACCATGATAAAACACTACTGAATTATTCCAACTCTTGCATTTCATGAAAGAAATTCAAAATGAAATTTGAAAAATCAAGAGAATTTAACTTTTACAAGGTAAACCACGATAAAACACTACAGAAATATTCCAACTCTTGTATTTCACGACAGAAATTAAAAATAAGCTTTGAAAAATCAAGAGAATGTAACTGTGACAAGGTAAAACACAACAAGACACTGCTGAAATATACCAACTCTTCTATTTCAACGAAAGAAATCCAAAATGAACTTTGAAAAATCAAGAGAATGTAACTGTGACAAGGTATACCACAACAAAACACTACTGAAATATTCCAACTCTTGCATTTCAACGAAAGAAATTCAAAATGAACTTTGAAAAATCAAGAGAATGTAAAAATCCAAAATGAACTCTGAAAAAAAAATTAAATTAATTAATGTAATTATGTAAATTAATTAATAATAAATTAATTTATGTAAATTAATTATACAATTTAATTTACAGACAGAATTTCAGAATTTCATACAAAGGAAACGAATCACTACCATGAAAACATCACGCACTTTGAACAGAGATCAGCAAGAATTTTCACGGTAGTTGAATCCGGTCATTACACTGTCTGCTTGTATTGGCGGGACTGTCTTGTTGTAAGCATTGTACATATATGGTGGGACTGTCTTGTTGTAAGCATTGTAGCTATATGGTGGGACTGTCTTGTTGTAAGCATTGTAGCTATATGGGGAGACACTATGCTACCTTAGATTGACACAGTAATGTCCTATCTGTCTTCTCTCCACCATTAATACCGTAATTCCCTACCTGTCTTCTCTCTTTAATTATACACAGTAATTTCCTACCTGTCTTCTCTCTTTAATTGACACAGTAATGTCCTATCTGTCTTCTACCTTTAATTGACACAGTAATGTCCTATCTGTCTTGTACCTTTAATTGACACAGTAATGTCCTATCTGTCTTGTACCTTTAATTGTACCATTACTACTTGTGTATGTATCTGTTTTTGCAGCTTAGTTGGTGAGCTTAAACCTAGCGATCTAGCTTACAGGTAAAACATTATGTAATTAAGACCCTTTGTCTTATGATTTATTCGGCATTTCAAACACATATTTGCTTCAAATTGAATGTTTTTTTAATGTCTTTTGTACAATTTTCATAAACTTGTAAAATAGATTTCATCTCAAATAAATTGCTCTTCAAACAATCGTTTCATTACCTGGTAAAAGAAAAAAAGAAGAAAAAGTAATTATTTTGAATATGAAAAATATACCATTGTAACAATTTTACAACAAGCATGATGTTTTAGGGCGGAGCTGTTTAAGATTTCATTTCCTTTTGAGTTTTAAAGTTTGATTTAGTTTTTTTGATATCCTTCTAATTTGAATACCAGAAAAAACAGTCTTTCCGTAAATAAAACTGATAAAAAATGGAAAGTTTTACCTTCAAAAAGCGGCTTTTCTCTTTCAAAGAAATAACGTGCTTTGAAACCACTGGATACACCCCAAGCATCCGTCCTAAAAACGACTTTAAGGCCTGAAGCCCCTAACGACGACTCCATTGGACCAGGGGAAGTTTCGTTACAGTAACGTCCGAAAAGCCTTGAACTACCATTTCGAAATATGTTGTGTATTTCCACCCAGTCCTCTTTGCAAAGATCCCTGGAAATAAACTGATAGTTAGGGGGTGATTAAACAATCGAACTTTTGGTTATGTCTGTCAGTTCTTCTGTAGGAGTAAATAATGGCTAAAATAGTATAAAAGAAAAAAAAGATTGTGTAAAGTTTTAAATAAATTTTTTTGAAGGTTGGAAATTTAGAACAAAGCTCAATTTTCCATATTAAATAGAAGAAGTATCTCTATTCAAAGTTTTTAGTCAAGATGGCCGCTCTTCAATGAAAACCGATAGTTTTAAGAACATAAAAAGGACCATAGAAGCTTTAACATAGCCTCAGTCTTTGTGGTATGAAGTGCTGCTATACAATAATATAGCTAGATATTCGACCGGAGTCTAATATTTAGAACATATGCACCGAAGCAAAATAGAGTATAAACCATGCGTAAATAATCCTTGAAACCACACTGGCTAGCCATACTATGATAAAAAAAAGTAGGACAACAAAGGAAAACGAGGTAATTCAAAGCAAAAAAGAAGAAAAAAAACCCAGAGGTTTATTGCCTAAAAAGTAGACAAAAATCCACAGGACATTATAAAAACAAAAAACTTCAGAAAACACAAAATAAAAGAAAAGAAGGTATTACTGGAATATTGGTTTAATTTTTTTTCTTTTTTCACTGGCTGTGGTCCGGGGTTCACTTTTTACTAGGCTATGGCTAGTAAAAAGTTATACGTTTTAAATGTGTGTTTATTGCATAAAAAGTAGACAAAAATCCACAGGACAAAATAAAAATAAAAATTTCAAAAAACACAAAATAAAAGAAAAGAAGGTATTCCTGAAATATTGGTTGAATTTTTTTTTCACTGGCTGTGGCCCGTGATTCACTTTTCACTAGGCTATAGCTAATGCTGCATCCATAAAAATATGAATCGACAATTGAATCTTTTAAAAATTTGAAGCTTTTTAATGGTGCCTTGAAAAAAATCAACAAGTTGAAAAAATTAAATTTCATTTGATTCCCCATTATATAATTATTAAGGAGAGCTACGTAAAAGCACAGGTTTTTTTTAAGTTTTATAAATTGTTCCCTTGATTCACTGTTTTGCTTGTGAGCAAAAAGTCATTGATATAAATTCAAGCTATAGTTTGAATTTATAGCAATGGCATCCTACTGATTGACAATATAGTGAATCAATGGAACAATTAAATAAATTTAAGATAAGCTGTACTTTCACACAGGTCTCTCAAAACAATCCATTCATCTCGAATAAGCAATTCATCTTCTCATAAAAAGCTCGCTTACACTTGAGCACATATCTCAACAGTTATTGAAATATTGCTCGAAAAATTTTTCGAATGAATGTTTTCAATATTAAACGCAATGTTTCAATAATTTCAGTTAGAGAAGAACAGTCGAAGAATTTTATTTTAACATAATTGTTATGATTACTAACTGACTGATTCTGTTTTGTACTTCTGATTTCATCATTGGGTCGGATACTGACAGAAAATTTAAACGGAGAAAGTCTTACCCATATTTTAGACCTTCCGATTGCAGTGTTGTTCTCAATTTGAAATTGTCAAATACAAGCCGTACTTGTTCACCATATTCAGCTACCATAGTATAGACACAAGTTGTATTCGAAGGGTAATTGGACGGATGTCGGGGTGAATTGAATTCTCCTTGTTTCACACTGGAACTTAGGTAAGTGAAGCGACATGAACCATCAGGAGCAGGGGTTCCAGGTATTTGATATTCTGTTACAGAAAGAAACTTTCTTTAACATACTTATTGATAAGAAATCGTTTGACCTGACATTGTGACCGTAACAAAATTTTCGAGCATATCAAGCAGTTCGTGATAACGAACTGATAATAAGGAGCGTCTCGGCGCAATAGTCTTACTGTTACCCGAAAACCTTACTGTCAAACCTTACATGGTAGAATAGTCTTACTGTTACCCGAGGTTTCAAACTCCTATATACAAAAATGTAGAATTTTACTATTTTTGCCAGAAGACTGATCACGGAAGCGTGTATATGTGTTTTTTTCTCCAGAGGGCGATCGTATTAAAAATGGTCCTAGAAGATCGATAGAGGGCGCATTAGAACGGAAATTCAAAGTGATAATGCCCTTTTTAAGTGACAAAAAAGATTGGAGGGCAACTGGCCCCCTCTCACGCCCATTTATTTTCCAGAGTTATCTGACCCAAATTTTGAGATAGCCATTTTGTTCAGTATACTTGAAATGTCAAATAACTATGCCTTTAGGGGTAAAATTACCCCCCCCCCCCAGTCCATGGGGCGAGACCGGTAAGTTATGAATTTTGCCCGTTGTTTACGAATAGTATTTGTTATTGGGAAGTAGACAGAAATTTTTCGGGGGGGGGGATTTTGTGCTTGGGATGGATATCTATTGGGAGCATCTTCCTTGGGGAGGGAAATTTTCCGTGGTGGGGGTGAATTTTACAGGGATAATTTTACACTGGGGGGATTAGGCAGAATTCCTATACGAAATTCTTGTTAATTTTCTTACATTGTCTTTGCCAACTTAATTTTGCATGTGGACATGTTAATTCCGGGGGAATTATTCGGGGGCAATTTTCCGCGTGTTTTGATTTCCGGAAAAAATTTCTACGGAAGGGGGCGTTTCCGGAGTGATCGAGAAGCCGATTAGATTAAAGTCTTTTTCAAATGAAAGTATGCAAAGGAAAACTTTTCCGGCTGAATCTTCCGGAAGAAATTTTCCGCGGAGGGAGGATTTTCAGCGAGGATGGAACTATCTGAAGGGAACTTGAAGGGCATGGGATGTACTTTACGTTGGATAAAATTTTCACGGAGGAGTTTTCCGTGAGGAGGGGGGGGGTATATTTCATGGAGGCTGATCCAGATTTACCTGTATTATTTGAAAAACGAACAGATTAAATAAAAAAACAAGTTTTTTAACTGAGAGTAAAGAGCAACATTAAAAGTCAAAACGAACAGATATTATTTCTTTTATGAAGGGTTGCCTCCTCCTCAATACCTTGCTCTTTACGCTAAAGTTTGACTGTTTGTCCCAGTTTTTAAGTACGGCAACTGAAAGACAAGAGCCGTTTAATTAGAATAGGAAGCCTTTTTAAAAGTGCTAACAGCTTTAGCGTAAAGAACATGGTATTCAGGAGGGGACCATCCTTCATACACAGAATATTTTCTGTTCGTTTTTAGTTTTAATATTGTTGCTTCCTTCAGTTAAAAACCTTTTTTTTAATTCACACACAAGACCCCATGCACTTGCCTCGTCTAGAGCTCAAATTTATCATTTAAGTACCATGTAAACCCTATTAGAAAAAACCCCATTGTACTATAATTTAGGGACTATTCGTAAACTAATCATGTTTTTCTCTCACGTATTTTTCAATTATTATATTTGTCTCTGATACATCCGTATATATTATAGACGGATGTTCAAACTTTCGTTTTTCCTGTGGGTTTTTCTCTTTCCCTTCGATACTTCGTTCAATGCGTGTACTGCAGAATAATGCCACCAAATTATTTAGTGGAGAATAGGGAGCCGGTACTCACCGGTAATAGTTTATTCTTGTGATTATTGTAATTTTGTTTCTTTTTTCTTTTGTTTATGTTCCGTCTTCCAGTTTTTGTATGACGAGTTTGCAAATAAATGATAATAATAATAATAATAATAACTGCAGCTGCATTGAGTAATTTTTATACACTATTTTTTATGTGTAAGTAATCGGTATCTATCAGATAGATTCACAGGAGTATTTTGTGAAAAATGTTCATTATCACAGTATTCGGACAAGATGTCACATTATGGTTTCTCATCTAGTTTCAAGTAGAGCTGCTTTTTCAGTTATATATATATAGGGGCTAAGTTATGGAACTAGCTTAGCCGAGGCGTTAAGGGATAACAAACTGGTCAATTTAAATCTTTGCTACCTGCGGGGCTGCTCGGTAGTAGAGAGCTATCTTATACTCGTGTCACGCACCCCTGCTGCCACCTGCAACTTTTTTTGCACCCTAAATAAGGGCATAGCCTCTCTAGGGAGAACACGTAATGGGGTCAATGACCTAAATTTCACAACAACAACAACGACCTTGACATTCGCTGAGAGCGTGCACTTACAACAACAACAACATCGACCTTGGAACACCTGTGCTGTCGACCTCAATTCACCTATCGTGAATCAATAATTCCCCTTAGAAACAACAAATTAATTTCCCTTTCTTGACAGATCAATCAATCAATGACATCATCTATCAGACTTTTAAAATTTTCGCCTAGAAACGATTCTCCAGGAATAGATCCAAGTCATTAATGTCTTTGCCTCGGAAACAACTCTTTTGGTCGAACTCCAAAGGATATTAATAACCAAAGGCCATGGAAACAATTAGGCAAGAAGCATCTTAGCGATGAATTGTTTTAGCGCGCGAAAAGGTTTCATATTAATTTGAAATGCGTTAGCGCAGAGATGACAATAACAAAGGAACACGCTGAATTTACGTTTAGGGATTATTTGGGCGAAACCGTTTTAGACAGGTTATGGAACTATTTCGGCGAAACGGTTAGAGACATTTTAAAAGATGATTTTAGGAAAGATTTTAGAAGAGAATTTAATGGTGAAACTCTGTGGTCGTTATAATACACAAGTTTCATTTGAACAGTGTTGTGAGGTCCTCTAACCCAACCCCAAAGGGTTCCAATCCTCCTACCCCAACCCCGAAGGAAGCCCCCGGTCCTCAAAAGCCCCCATGCTCCCAAAGGCCCTCCACCGGTCCCCAAATGTCCCTCAGGCCCCCAACTGTCCCCCCGGACCCTCAAAGGCCCCCCAAGCTCCCAAAGGGCCACCGGCACCCCCAAAGGCCCACCCAGACCCCCAAAGGCCATCCCCGGGCCCCCCAAAGGCCCATCGAGCTCCCAAAGGACCACCGGGGTCCCAAAGGCCCTCCACCGGCCCCAACTGCCCCAAATGCCCTCCCATGGTCCTCAAAGGTCCCCCGGGCTCCCACAGGACCCACGGCGCCCCACAGGCCCACCACACGGCCACACATGTCCCCCAGGCCCCCCAAACCCCACCCACACCCCCAAATTCCAACCCCGGTCCCCAAATCCCATCCCCCGGGCCCCAAACGGCCCCCCGAGCTCCCAAAGGACCACCAGCCCGCAAGGGACCCACACACCCACAAATGCTCTCCCCGAGCACCCGTCTTTCGTTGATGTGAGTTGTCTGAAATCTATGATTTGGGATGTGTAGTTTGCTACTTCAGGCTTTTCTGAGCAGGATTTCTTAGCCATTCGTAGGTGTGTGTTGACTGAAACCAATACTTTGGGATGAGTAGTTTGCTATTTCAGGCTTTTATGAGCTAGGTTTCTTAGCCTTTCGTTGGTGTGTGTTGAGTGAAACTTATGATTTGGGATATTTAGTTTGCTTTTTGGACTTTTCTGAGTTGGATTTCTTAGTCTTTCATAGGTGTGTAGTGTCTGAAACCTATGATTTGGGATGTGTAGTTTGCTATTTTCGACTTTTCTGAGCTGGATT
>NC_142795.1:37193194-37203194 GCF_049724085.1 Artemia sp. Qi Xiang Cuo
ACACACACACACACACACACACACACACACACACACAAAAACTTAAAAACACACACACAAACACACACACACACAAACAAACACACACACACACAAAAACACACACACACATACACACCCACACACACACACAAACATACACACACACACAGAAACTTAGACACACACACAAACACACACACACACAAACACTTACACACACACACACAAAACTTACATGCACACAAAAACTTACATGCACACAAAAACTTACACACACACACACAAAGCTTACACACACACACAAACACTTACACACACACACACACACACACACAAACTTACACACACACACACACCAAAACTTACACACACACGCCAAACCTTACATACACACACACACACACAAACACACACACACACACACACACACAAAAAAATTCTATTGCTATAGTTATATATAATTAACAATCATACAAACACACACACACACTATCTATTACACGCACACGAAGAAACTTACACACACAAAATCTTTGACACACAAAAACTGACACACACACACACACAAAAACTTACACCCACACGCAAAAACTTACACACACACACACACAAAAACTTACACACCCAAAAAATTACACACACACACACACACACAAACTTACACACAAACTCAAAAACTAACACACACACAAACAAAAACTAACACACAAACACGAAAACAAACTCACACACAAAAACAAACACACACGCACACAAACTTACTCAAACCCACACACTTACACACACGCACAAAAACTAACACACATACACAAACACGATAACTTATGCACACACACAAAAACTATAATATCACAGTTACATTGCCATAATTTTTCAAATTTCATTTTGAATTTCTATCGTGAAATGCAAGAGTTGGAATATTTCAGTAGTGACTTGCTGTGCTTTACCTTCTCATAGTTACATTCTCTTGATTTTTCGAAGTTTATTTTGAATTTCTGTCATGAAGTGCAAGAGTTGGAAAATTGGGGTCTTAGTCCACCAGCTCAGTATTGGGGACCCAGTCCACCAGCCTGAACTCTGGAAATTCACTAGCTCAGAATTGGGGTCATAGTCCACCAGCCTGAATGGTGGAAATCCACTAGCTCAATATTGGGGTCTCAGTCCACCACCCTGAATGGTGGAAATTCACTAGCTCAGAATTAGGGTCATAGTCCACCATCCTCAATGGTGGAAATTCCCTTGCTCAGAATTGGGGTCTTAGTCCACCAACCTGAATGGGTGAAATTCACGTTAGACGAGGTTACGTGCGCACACACACACACAGAGAGACGACTAACACACAGGGACAACACACACACAAAGAGACGACACCTAACCTTTTCCGGCGAGTATGGTGAGGTTAGGTTAGGCTAGATTAAGTTAGGTTAGGTTAGGCTAGGTTAGGTTAGCCTACGTATACTTCACTGAGGTTAGCTTAGGTTAGGTGAGAGACAGGCAAAAAGTTGGGTGTATGATTAGGTTATGTTAGGTTAGATTAAGTTAGGTTAGATTAAGTTAGGTTAGGTTAGGTTAGCCTACGTACGCGCGTACGTAGGCTAACCTAGCCTAACCTAACTTAACCTAACCTAACTTAATCTAACCTAGCCTAACCTAATCATACACCTAACTTTTTGCCTGTCTCTCACCTAACCTAAGCTAACCTAAGTGAAGCGTACATGGGCTAACCTAACCTAACTTAACCTAACCTAACTTAATCTAGCCTAACCTAACCTAACCATACTCGTCGGAAAAGGTTAGGTGTCATCTCTTGTGTGTGTGTTGTCCCTGTGTGTTAGTCGTCTCTCTCTGTGTGTGTGTGCGCACTGACCTCGTCTAGTGAATTTCACCCATTCAGGTTGGTGGACTAAGACCCCAATTCTGAGCTAGTGAATTTCCACCATTCAGGCTGGTGGACTATGACCTAATTCTGAGCTAGTGAATTTCCACCATTCCGGCTGGTGGACTGAGACCCCAATAGTGAGCTAGTGGATTTCCACCATTCAGGCTGGTGGACTAGGACCCCAAATCTGAGCTAGTGAATTTCCACCGTTCAGGCTGGTGGACTGGGTCCCCAATACTGAGCTGGTTGACTAAGACCCCAATTTTCCAACTCTTTCATTTCATGACAGAAATTCAAAATGAACTTCGAAAAAAAAAGAGAATGTAACTGTGAGAAGGTAAAGCACAGCAAGTCACTACTGAAATATTCCAACTCTTGCATTTCACGATAGAAATTCAAAATGAAATTTGAAAAATTAAGACAATGTAACTGTGATATGGTAGTTTTCGTGTGTGTGCATAAGTTTTCGTGCGTGTGTGTGTATGTGTAAGTTTTTGTGCGTGTGTGTAAGTTTTTGTGTGTGTGTAAGTTTTTGTGCGTGATGTATAAGTTTTTGTGTGTGTATGTATTGTGTATTTTAGTATTTTGTGTGTGTGTGTGTGTAAGTTTTTGCGTGTGATGTAAGTTTGTTATTATGTGTGTGTGTGTGTGTTAGTATTGTTGTGTGATATAAGTTTTTGATGTGTGTGTGTGTAAGTTTTTGTGTGTGTGTGTGTGTAAGTTTTTGTGTGTCTAAGCTTTTGTGTTTTTAAGTTTCGTCGTGTGTGTGTAAGTTTTCATGTGTGTGTGTCTGTAATTTTTTTTGAGATTGTATTTTTTCGTGCAGTTGTGTTAGTTTTTGTGTGTGTGTGTGTGTGTGTGTATTTTTTTTTGCGTGTGTGCAAGTTTTGGCGTGTGTTTGTTAGTTTTCGTATGTGTGTGTGTGTAAGTTTTTGTGGTGTGTGTGTGTGTAAGTTTTTGTGTGTGTGTGTAAGTTTTTGTGTGTGTATGTAAGTTTTTGTGTGCATGTAAGTTTTTGCGTGTGGTTGTAAGTTTTTGTGTGTGCGTGTAAGTTTTTGTGTGTCTAGCTTTGCGTGTGGATATAAGTTTTTGTGTGTGTCTGTGTTAGTTTGTGTGTGTGTGTTTGTTTGTTTGTGTGTGTGTGTGTTTGTAAGTTTTTGTGTTTGTGTGTGTGTGTAAGTTTTTGTGTGTGTGTTTGTGTGTGTGTGTTTTAGTTTTTGTGTTTGTAAGTTTTTGCGTGTGTGTGTAAGTTTTCGTGTGTGTGTGTGTGTGAAGTTTTGTGTGTTGTGTGTGTTGTAAGTTTTTGTGCGTGTGTGTGTGAGTTTTTGTGTGAATGTGTAAGTTTGTTTGTATATGTGTGTGTGTGTGTGTGTAATATTGATTTTTTTTTAAATTTTTTTCTATAGATATAGATTTTTAGTGTGTGTGTGTGTGTGTGTATTTTTTGTTTTTTTTTGTTTGTGTAATTTTTTTTGTGAATGTTTGTTTTTGTGTTAATGTTTTTTTTAGTGTGCTTTTGTTTGTTTTTTTGTGTGTGTGTGTTTGTGTGTTATTTTGTGTGGTTGTGTGTGTGTGTTTAAGTTTGTGTGTGTGTGTGTGTAATTTTTTAAGTGTGTGTTTTATTTGTAGTATGTGTTTGTGTATTTTTTATTGTGAATGTTTAATTTTTTGAGTGTGTGTAAGTTTTGGGGTGTGTGTGTAAGTTTTCGTGTGTGTGTGTGTAAGTTTTGTGTATGTGTGTGTGTGTGTAAGTTTGTGTGCGTGTGTGTGTGTGAGTTGTTTTGTGTTCTTGTGTATGTTTGTTTTTTTTTTTTTTTTTTTGTGTTTTTTTGTGTGTGTGTTTTTTTGAGTTTTGGTGTGTTTGTGTTTTATTTTTTGTTTTTTTGTTTGTGTTTTTTTTGTGTGTGTGTGTGTGTGTAAGTTTTTGTGTGCATGTTTGTTTTTGTGTGCATGTATGTTTTCGCGTGCATGTGTTAGTTTGTGTGTGTGTGTGTGTGGGTGAGTGTAAGTTTTTGTGTGTGTAAGTTTTTGAGTGTGTGGGTAAGTTTTAGTGTGTGTGTGTGTAAGTTTGTGTGTGTGTGTGTGTGTGTGTGTAAGTTTTTGTGTGTGTGTGTGTGAGTTTTTTTGTGTGCATGTTTAAGTTTTTTTGTGTGTGTGTGTGTGTGTGTAAGTATTTGCGTTTGGGTAATTTTTTTTGTGTGTGTTTGTGTTTTCGTGTTTTTGTGTGTGTTTATGTTTTTTTTGTTTGTGTGTGTTTTTTTAATTTTTTGTGTGATTGTAATTTTTTGTGTGATTGTAAGTTTTGGTGTGCATGTGTAAGTGTGTGTGTGTGTGTGTGTGTTAGTTTTTGTGTGTGTGTGTGTGTAAGTTTCATCGTGTGTGTGTAAGTTTTGGTGTGTGTGTGTTAGTTTTCGTTTGTGTGTGTGTGTAATTTTTTGTGTGTGTTTGTAATTTTTTGTGGGTGTGTGTAAGTTTTTGTGTGTGTGTAAGTTTTTGTGTCGTCTAATGTGAATTTCAACCAGTCAGGCTGGTGGACTAAGACCCCAAGTTTGAGCTAGTGAATTTCCACCAGTCAGGATGGTGGAATAACACCATAATTCGGAGTTAGTGAATTTCCACCATTAAGGCTGATCGAATGAGACCCCAATATTGAGCTAGTTGATTTCCATCATTCGGGCTGGTGGACTAAGACCACACTTCTGAGGTAGTGAATTTCCACCATTCAGGCTGGTGAACTGTGACCCCAATACTAAGCTGGTGGACTAAGACCCTAATTTTCCAACTCTTGCATTTCATGACAGAAATTCAAAATGAACAAGCCTGAAATAGTAAACTAGTCATCCCAAACTATTGGTTTCAGACAACAAACACCAATGATGGACTAAGAATCCTAGCTCTGAAAAGTTCAAATAGCAAACTACACATCCTAAATCTTAATTTTCTGACAACACAACCCTATGAAAGTTTATGAAAACTAGCAAATAAATGACGGAAATAGCAAATTAACCATCTCAAATCATACGTTTCAGACAACACTCACCTATGAAAGGCTAAGAAATCCAGCTCAGAAAAGTAAAAAAATAGCAACCCCCACCTCCAAAATCAGAGGTTTCAGACAACACATACCTATGAAAGACTAAGAACACTAGCTTAGAAAAGCCCGAAATAGTAATTTACATATCTCAAATCCTAGGTTTCATACACCACTCACCTAAGAACGGCCAAGAAACCTAGCTCAGAAAAGTCAAAAATAGCAAACTAGTCATCCCAAACTATATGTTTCAGACAACAAACATCTATGAAAGGCTAAGAAATTCAGCTCAGAAAAGTCAAAAGTAGCAATCCACTCACCCCAAATCATAGGTTTCAGACAACACACACCTTGGAAAGACTAAGAAATCCCACTCAGAAAAGCCCGAAAAAGTAATTTACAAATCCAAAATCATAGGTTTCAGTCATCATTCACCTACGAAAGACTAAGAAACCTTAGCTCAGAAAAGCCTGAAATATTGAAACTACTCATCTCAAACTAGAGGTTTCAGACAACACACGCTTATGACATGCTAAGAATCATAGCTCTGAAATGATCAAATAGCAAACTACACATCCCAAATCATAAGTTTCAGACAACACACACCTATGAACAGCTAAGAAATCTAGCTCAGAAAAGACAAAAATAGCAAACCACTCATCCCAATCATAGATTTCAGTCAACACACACCTATGAATGCCTAATAAATCCAGCTCAGAAAAGTCAACAATAGCAAACTACGTATCCCAAATCATCGGTTTCAGTCAACTCACACCAACGAAAGACTAAGAAACCTAGCTCAGAAAAGTCAAAAATAGCAAACTGCTCACCACAAACTATAGGTTTCAGACAACATTCACCTAAAAAATACTAGAAAACCTTAGCTCAGAAAAGCCTGAAATAGCAAACTACACATCCCAAATCATAATTTTCTGACAACACATACCTATGAAAGGCTAAGAAACCTAGCTCAGAAAAGTCGAAAATAGCAAACTACACATCCCAAATCATAGGTTTCAGACATCACACACCTATGAAAGACTAAGAAATCCAACTCAGAAAAGCCCGAAATAGTAATTTACATATCCCAAATCATAAGTTTCAGATAGCATTCACCTACGAAATACTAAGAAACCTTAGCTCAGAAAAGTCTGAAATAGCCAACTACTCATCCCAAACTCGAAGTTTCAGACAACAAACACCTATGAGTGACTAGGAATTCTAGCTATGAAAAGTCCAAAAAGCAAACTATACCTCCCAAATCATAATTTTCTGAAAGGACACACCTATGAAAGGCTAATAAAACTTAGCTCAGAAAAGACTTAAATAGCAAACTACACATCCCAAATCATATTTTTCTGACAACACATACCTATGAAAGTCTAAGAAACCTAGCTCAGAAAAGTCGAAAATAGCAAACTACACATCCCAAATCATACGTTTCAGACACCACACACCTATGAAAGACTAAGAAATCCAACTCAGAAAAGCCCGAAATAGTAATTTACATACCCCAAATCATAAGTTTCAGACAGCATTCACCTACGAAATACTAAGAAACCTTAGCTCAGAAAAGTCTGAAATAGCCAACTACTCATCCCAAACTCGAAGTTTCAAACAACAAACACCTATGAGTGACTAAGAATCCTAGCTCTGAAAAGTCCAAAAAGCAAACTAGACCTCCCAAATCATAATTTTCTGAAAGGACACACCTATGAAAGGCTAAGAAATCTGGCTCAGAAAAGTCAAAAATAGCAAATTAACCATCCCAAATCATAGGTTTCAGTCAACACACACCTACGAATGGCTAAAAAATCCTGCTCAGAAAAGCCTGAAATAGCAACCCACACATCCCAAATCATATTGTTCTGACAACACATACCTATGAAAGGCTAAGAAACCTAGCTCAGAAAAGTCGAAAATATCAAACTACACATCCTAAATCATAGGTTTCAGACACTACACACCTATGAAAGACTAAGAAATCTAACTCAGAAAAGCCCGAAATAGTAATTTACATATCCCAAATCATAAGTTTCAGACAGCATTCACCTATGAAATACTAAGAAACCTTAGCTCAGAAAAGTCTGAAATAGCCAACTACTCATCCCAAACTCGAAGTTTCAGACAACAAACACCTATGAGTGACTAAGAATCCTAGCTCTGAAAAGTCCAAAAAGCAAACTATACCTCCCAAATCATAATTTTCTGAAAGGGCAAACATATGATAGTCTAAGAAACCTAGCTCAGAAAAGTCGAAAATAGCAAACTACACATCCCAAATCATAGGTTTCAGACATCACACACCTATGAAAGACTAAGAAATCCAACTCAGAAAAGCCCGAAATAGTAATTTACATATCCCAAATCATAAGTTTCAGACAGCATTCACCTACGAAATACTAAGAAACCTTAGCTCAGAAAAGTCTGAAATAGCCAACTACTCATCCCAAACTCGAAGTTTCAGACAACAAACACC
Source organism: Artemia sp. Qi Xiang Cuo (assembly GCF_049724085.1). Lineage (NCBI taxonomy): Eukaryota > Metazoa > Arthropoda > Branchiopoda > Anostraca > Artemiidae > Artemia > Artemia sp. Qi Xiang Cuo. The sequence continues at coordinate 37,200,566 of NC_142795.1, forward strand.
TATGAGTGACTAAGAATCCTAGCTATGAAAAGTCCAAAAAGCAAACTATACCTCCCAAATCATAATTTTCAGAAAGGACACACCTATGAAAGGCTAAGAAATCTAGCTCAGAAAAGTCAAAAATAGAAAATTAACCATCCCAAATCATAGGTTTCAGTCAACACACACCTACGAATGGCTAAGAAATCCTGCTCAGAAAAGCCTTAAATAGCAACCAACACATCCCAAATCATACTTTTCTGAAAACACACACCTATGAAATGCTAAGAAACCTAGCTCAGAAAAGTCGAAAATATCAAACTACACATCCCAAATCATATGTTTCAGACACTACACACCTATAAAAGACTAAGAAATCTAACTCAGAAAAGCCCGAAATAGTAATTTACATATCCCAAATCATAGGTTTCAGACAACATTCAACTATGAAAGACTAAGAAAACTAGCTTAAAAAAGCCCGAAATAGCCAACTACTCATCCCAAACTCGAAGTTTCAGACAACAAACACCTATGAGTGACTAAGAATCCTAGCTCAGAAAAGTCAAAAATAGCAAATTAACCATCCCAAATCATAGGTTTCAGTCAACACACACCTACGAATGGCTAAGAAATCCAGCTCAGAAAAGTCAAAAAAAAATAGCAACCCACACACCCCAAATCATAGGTTTCAGACACCACACACCTACGAAAGACTAAGAAATCCGGTTATGAAAAGTCGGAAATAGCATATTACATATCCCAAATCATAGGTTTCAGACAACACTCACCTATGAACGGCTAAGAAACCTAGCTCAGAAAAGTCAAAAATAGCAAACTAGTCATCCCAAACTATAGGTTTCAGACAACAAACACCTATGAAAGGCTCAGAAATCCAGCTCAGAAAAGTCAAAAGTAGCAATCCAGCCACCCCAAATCATAGGTTTCATACAACACACACCTATGAAAGACTAAGAAATCCAGCTCAGAACAGTCAAAATAGCAAACTACATATCCCAAATCATCGGTTTCAGTCAACACACACCAACGGAAGACTAAGAAACCTAGCTCAGAAAAGTCAAAAATAGCAAAATCTACATCCCAGACTCTTTTTTTAAGTCATCTTACACCTAAGTAATAATCTAAAACATTAGCTCAGAAAAGCCTTAAATATCAAACTATATATTCCAAATCATAATTTTCTGACAACGCATACCTATGAAAGGCTAAAAAATCCAGCTCAGAAAAGTCGAAAATAGCAAACTACACATCCCAAATCATAGGTTTCAGACACCACACACCTATGAAAGACTAAGAAATCCAACTCAGAAAGGTCCAAAAAGCAAACTACATATCCCAAATCATAAGTTTCACTCAACACACACCAACGAAAGGCTAAGAAACCTAGCTCATAAGAGCCTGAAATAGCAAACTACTCATCCCAAAGTATTGGTTTCAGTCAACACACACCTACGAATGGTTAAGAAATCCTGCTCAGAAAAGCCTGAAGTAGCAAACTACACATCCCAAATCATAGGTTTCAGACAACTCACATCAACGAAAGACGGGTGTTCGGGGAGAGCCTTTGAGGGTCTGTGGGTCCCTGGTGGGCGGGTGGTCCTTTGGGAGCTCGGGGGGACGTTGGGGGCCGGGGGGTGGGGGTGTGGGGGCCGGGTTTGGCAGTGGGGGTTGTGGTTGGCATGGGGGGGGCCGGGGGGACATTGTGGGACGGGCGGAGGGCCTTTGGGGTACCGGGGGTCCTTTGGGAGCCCGGGGGACCTTTGCGGACCAGGGGAGGGCTTTTGGGGCAGGTGGGGTCTGGGGGAGGACCTTTGGGCCTGTAGGGGGCTTGTGGGTGCGCGATGGGCCTTGGGGGGGCCCGGGGTTGGCCTTTGAGGGTCTGGGTGGGCCTTTGGGGGCGCCGGTGGCCCTTTGGGAGCTTGGGGGGCCTTTGAGGGTCCGGGGGGACAGTTGGGGGCCTGGGGGACATTTGGGGACCGGTGGAGGGCCTTTGGGAGCTTGGGGGGCTTTTGAGGACCGGGGGCTTCCTTCGGGGTTGGGGTAGGAGGATTGGAACCCTTTGGGGTTGGGTTAGAGGACCTCACAACACTGTTCAAATGAAACTTGTGTATTATAACGACCACAGAGTTTCACCATTAAATTCTCTTCTAAAATCTTTCCTAAAATCATCTTTTAAAATGTCTCTAACCGTTTCGCCGAAATAGTTCCATAACCTGTCTAAAACGGTTTCGCCCAAATAATCCCTAAACGTAAATTCAGCGTGTTCCTTTGTTATTGGCATCTCTGCGCTAACGCATTTCAAATTAATATGAAACCTTTTCACGCGCTAAAACAATTCATCGCTAAGATGTTTCTTGCCTAATTGTTTCCATGGCCTTTGGTTATTAATATCCTTTGGAGTTCGACCAAAAGAGTTGTTTCCGAGGCAAAGACATTAATGACTTGGATATATTCCTGGAGAATCGTCTCTAGGCAAAAATTTTTAAAGTCTGATAGATGATGTCATTGATTGATTGATCTGTCAAGAAAGGGAAATTAATTTGTTGTTTCTAAGGGGAATTATTGATTCACAATAGGTGAATTGAGGTCGACAGCACAGGTGTTCCAAGGTCGATGTTGTTGATGTTGTAAG
>NC_142795.1:37205694-37219043 GCF_049724085.1 Artemia sp. Qi Xiang Cuo
CTGTCCGAGCGGGGCCATGGAAGTTCTACAAAAAAATCAGAGCTGATGTTGAGTCATTGCCAAGGGCCTAGGATTTGTTTATTCTCGGCCATTCTAGAATCAGGGACGAAGTTATAGGACTCGAAAATTCCACTGCCTCGTACGAGGATATTCAAACTAAGTGGGTATGTTTGTACTACAATAGGAATAGGACAGGTAAGAGAGTTTCAACTACAATCTGGTCCAGGAATTAAAGATATAAAGCAATAAATTCGAATGGATTTCTTTTCTTTTGCTCGGGCGGCCTTCTTCCATTCCTTTCTTGGTGCTCTTTTCTTGGTGCCTACGTTAGAACTTGTTTTGAGTATGCATGTCCAGCTTGGCATCCGGGTTTGACGAAAGATCAATCAGATAGAATTGAGATGATACAAAAAAGAGCAGTAAAAATTATACTTGGACTTAACTACTCAACATATGATGATGCACTAAACAACTCAACTTGAATTCACTTGATAGTCATAAACTCGAGTTTACATATTGGTTTGGACTAAATTGTTTGAATTCCCAACTCATCGTGGTCTACTACCCGACCCCGAGAGCCCCCTACTGAAGGACCAGTCACTAGACTCCGATAAATAAAAATAATTGTCCACAGTTATTGACTTACCTAGCCTCTTGTAATGAGAGATATTGCAAATCATTTGTCCCTTATTTTACTCGGAATTTTAATAGTGTAACCGTAACAAATATTTAATGTTTGATGCAGTTTATTTCAGTTATTTGCCTGTGAGTGCTTTTAAATGTACCAACCATTTATATATTTGATATTCTGATATATTCTGTATAAAGTTTATACACTAAAGTCTATACTATAAATGTTCACTATTTTAACTGTAAAAATTGATTCTTGACAAATATTAATTTTTTATTTAATCATTCTATTTTATTGACCTTACTTGAAAACTTTAATTTATTGACTTGTTGCCTTAATTTTTCGTGTTGCTATTTATTTATTTTTTTTATCCTTGTTTTGGGTCTCTTTTTTATATCATGACATACTTATGTTAGCTCCAGCTATTGTAGTGAATAAAATATATTCTATTCTATTTTCTATATATATTTCCTTACAGATGCGGAGGATGAATACGAGTAAACGAGACGCATGTCTCAGAAGAAGAAAGCAGGGGGACTCAACAGTCAGCGTGCCGTGGAGCTTTTTTTCGAGCTGCCAGATGGCAACGTTTCTGACCTAGAAGAGCCAGAGAAATCAGAGGGCGAAGACGAATGGCTCCCTAACATGGATGACAGTGAATTGCTTTACAAAGGAATGAGACCTCTCATTCCTTTGTAAACCTAGTTGATGAAGTAGCTGAAGGTAAGGAAATTTGTGAACCTGCACCACCTTTTCTCGAAAGTAACTTGCTGGAGGGGACGTCAGAAGATCAGTCAGAGGACACGAACAGTCGTTCGCCATATCGATGGAGATATAAGGATTACTAGCCATACTTAGATGGAAATGTACCACACGAGTCTCACGTCGGTGTTGCCCCAGAACCGTTGCCCAGTCCTTACGACTACTTCAGCTCTTACTTCACTGAAGAAGTTTATGAAACCATCGCGTTTGAAACAAACAGATATTGTAATTCGAAACCGATTCGCGCTGGTCGCTCTTTCAAACCTGTGACAGCATCTGAAGTAAAAGTATTTGTCCATCGTCCTCTACACAGGGTATTTCGCCTTCCAAGCTACAAACTTTACTGGGACAGAGACCTGAAGTATGATTTCATAGCATCCAAAATGTTTCGGTATCGCTTTCAGTTCCTACTTGTCAACCTGCACTTCGTTGGCAACTTAACAAGCAAGCCAGTGGACGATCCAGAACACGACAGGCTTTTCAAGATAAGACCGATGATCAAAGTTATCCTTCAAGCCATGAGGCAGCTTGAGCCCGAAAAGCGTCACAGTGTAGATGAGCAGGTCATAGGCTGCTCACACATGAAGCGGTACTTACCTGCTAAGCCGAACAAGTAGGGATTCAAATTTTTCACTTGAGCTGGAGCTAGAAGGATAGTCTACGACTTCGAAACTTACAAGGGTCGTGGTACCATAGCTCCTGGAGACTTCGGACTCGGTTGTTTGATCGTGCTAAAGTTGATCAAAGACTTACCACCAAAGAAAGGCTTCAACATTTATTTTGACAACTGGAAAGCGAGCACGCCACTAGTCGTTCACTTGAAGTTGATCGGATATGATTGTGTGGCAACACTCAGAAAAGACTGAGTCAAAGGTTGTACGCTCATCGACGAGAAAGACTTAAAAAAAACGAAGAGGAGCAACTGATTGGAGAGTCGAGACGGTGTCGCCGTAGTCCATTGGTTCGATAATAAACCATTACTCTAGCATCAACCTATTGTGCAGTCGAGCCTAGGGATACTTGTCTGAGGTGAGACTCCTCAAATAAACTCGAATCAAGGTGATGCGTCCTGTAATCGTCAAAGAATACAACAAGTATATGGGCGGCGTCGATTTGTCAGATATGTTGACTGCCTTGTACAGAACACAAATGCGGTCAATTAGATGGTACATGAGAATCTTCTACTACCTTGTCGACATTTCGATTGTCAATTCTTGGCTGTTGTAAACAAGGCACTTCAGCGAAGTAGGAACAAGGTCCATGCCATTGCTCCACTTGCGTGCCAGATTGCCTATGAGCTTGACTTCTCGCCGGTTAAAAAACGCCCAGGTCGTCCGTCCTCCGAAGATCCCAGTGCTCCTGTTGCGAAGCGAACCAACTCTCCAAACATCACTGCTGCCCCAGCTTCTATCAGTCAGGATGGCCAGGGAGACTTTCCAAAGATGGATAAGAAACAGCTTCGCTGCAGAGTCTGCAAGAAAAAGACTCGCACGAGATGTATGAAATGTATAGACTTGCCGCTGTGTTTGCAAGTCGAAAGGAACTGTTTCCTTGTTTATTACAGTTAAATTTGTGCTTTTTTTTTCCTTTGGTTTTATTAAAACATATCTGAACAAGAGTTACTTGATATTTCCCTTCGGAAGAGTTTGAAAGTGCTGAAGGGTTTTCATAGAAATATGCTCAAATTGAAAGAAAACCGTACTCAACGAAGGACGAATGTCCTCACACGAGGACAATATGTGTCTTCGTTATTTCTTGTCCTAGAGCAATTCTGACGATAGATTCAGAATATGCGTTTTTTTACGCCAGAAGATTCTTTTAAATAATTTTTGTCTTCCGTATATCTTAATTCAATACTCATTGAATTGGTTTGAAGCTTCACTCATTGAATGAGTTGTTTGATAGAGGCAAAAAAAAAAACAATGCCTTATGTTTTTTTTTGTTAGATTTTTAAAACAAGGCACAACACAAATTTGGTGGGGAAACATTTTTAGTTCATGTGTTGCTAAAGGCCATATTGGAATTTACCTGTTGAAAACGAATATTTTGCCTTAAATCCAGATCCTTGAGAAGGACCACTGGCAAATATAACTACAAGACGAGGTCCATCTGACGATGTTGTTTCTGGTAATTCTTTCCCACAAAATTCGTCATCACCTTTATCGTAGGCTTGTGTCGCTTCTTGCCCCTTCAGAAATAGACGGACGAAGCCACCTTCTTCACTGCAGCTAAAAGAAAATTCATATAAATATAATTCCCAATCTAGGATTTAGCAGAAACAGTTTGTCGTTAAGTTTGGTATAAAAATATTCAGCAAAAAGAATCCGAAAGTCCTGCTTCAGAAGAATGACCTTGGTAAACTTTATCAATATTTCATATTAGTTTTTCAATAAACAATAAACAACATCATTTGCAGATTGATTAAGTTGCAGATTAACCAGTGTGCGACTGAGCCTCGAGCCTTTTTCTTAAGCTAAATTTTGCCTGATACTCCTTGAGTAAGCCTAACTGTTTTTGATAAAGAATATTATATTTATAGTCTCTAGCACTAAGTAGAAAAGGAATGGGCGAAGTTTCCACTGTAGTGTAACACAAGTCTCTATTGTTTCTCCTCATCTCAATTATCGCTATTTTTTCTGCTCTAAAATTAGAAATTTGACTAAATTAGTCACAATAAGTAAAACTTATAAAATCAAGGCTCACGTTGGGATATAGTTTGTGAGTTCTGAAGATTCGTTTTTAACCGTAAGTGGAGTATGGTAGCCAGAGCAAAGTACCAGCTACAACTTCTTTTAAGGCTAACCACATTTTTTTTCAAGGATAGGATGGACTTAGTTTGGGTCATTTTATTTTATGAAGCAATGTTGTATCTACATAACTCTTATATTTCATGTAATCATCAGCTATCCATACAGCTGATGATTATACAACTGCCAAGACAGGATTTACATAATAAAGTAATCAATGGTAATGTGATTAAGTAAGAATACCGAATACTGAGTTATCGATGGTCCGTAACCCTGTCCTCACTACTACAGATAATCACGAGTAAGATACAATACAAACATATTTCATGTAATCATCAGCTATCCATATAGCTGATGATTATACAACTGCCAAGACAGGATTTACATAATAAAGTAATCAATGGTAATGTGATTAAGTAAGAATACCGAATACTGAGTTATCGATGGTCCATAACCCTGTCCTCACTACTACAGATAATCACGAGTAAGATACAAACAAATAAACAATAAAGCCAAAAAAGCTATACAACGCAATATTCGACAGTACATAATTAATATAACAACATAAATATTATTTCTTTGCCCCTATGTAAAAAAAGACAAAATTTAAATTACTTCCCTTTCTATATCACTTCAGAACACGTGTACAAACCTGAAAGATCGTCCTTTTAAAGTCGTCTGTAGTATTCTTTGAGGATTTAGGATCCTCAAATCCTTAATCCATCTGGGCTACAAAATGATCCCAACCTGAGGCCAGGCTTTTTAATTCAAATACCCTTTTTTATTTTTTGGAAGTAGACAGTTCAATCGATTGCAAAGCCACGCCCCAAGCATCTTAGCTGGCAAACCTAATCCAAAATCATGTAATTAAAACAAAAGACCTCTTTAGCATGGGCATAAGACTTCAACGTCTCTAACCTTCTTACTTGCCGAATCCAAATCTGTTTTATCTTGTCTTCCATAATACTCCTAAACCAATCCATTAGCCACTCATTATTCTCCGACGGCCCTTTCCCCTCATTTTAAATATAAGATAATCCTCCTCCATCAGATAACGTCTTTATTTGATCAAGCAACGATATTTTTCGTTTCTGCTGTAGCATCTACAAAGAAGCTGCAGTTGTTAACTTGGGCTCTGGGAGGTTTGCTACATTAAGCCAGTATCACTGTATCAGTATCACTTGAGCTCAGCTTTCGAGCAGAGCACTCGTATTAGGATTATATCAAACAGTTCGTGGTAACGAACTGTAAGTAAGGAGCGACCCGGCTCAATGGGAACCGAAACACTAAAAACCGGAATTTTGATACGAATAGATGCATCAAAAGAATCAGATTTTAATTCTAATTTCAAAAATATAAGTTTCATCAAGTTTAATCTTACCCATCAAAAGTTACGCGCTTGAAAAAATTTGGCTAATTTTCGAAAAAAGGGGGAAAGATCCCCTAAAAGTTATAGAACTTTAATGAAAATCACACGATCATATTCAGCGTATCAGAGAACCCTACTGTAGAGGTTTCAAGCTCCTATCTACAAAAATGTGGAATTTTCCATTTTTTGGCAGGAAAAAGATCACGGATGCTTGTTTATTTGTTTTTTTTTCCAATGGGTCATCGTATTGATCCATGGTCATAGAATATCCTAAGACGGTTCCTTGAAATGGAAATTAAAATTTCTAGTGCCGTTTTTAAGTGACAAAAAAAATAGAGGGCAACTAGGCTCCCTCCCACGCTCATTTTTTTCTCAAAGTCACCCAATTAAAATTTTTAGATATTCATTTCGTTCAACATAGTCGAAAATCTGATAAATATGTCTTTTAGAATGACTTACTCCCCCACAGTTCCCAGGGGAAGGGCTGCAAGTTATGAACTTTGCCCATTGCTTACATATTGTATTGGTTATTGGGAAGTATACAGACATTTTCAGGAAGGAATTTTTTCTGGTGGAGGGGGGGGATGGAGGGGGGCTGGAGGAGGGGGTTACTCGGGAGAATCTTTCCGTGGAGGATGTTTCTTTGGGGTAAGGGACATTTCTATGAAGGAGGCGCTGGATTTCCAAGCATTATTTAAAAAACGATCAGAAATTAAATAAAAAAAAAAATAAGTTTTTTCAACTGAAAGTAAGAAGCAACATTAGAACTTAAAACGAACAGAAATTATAACGTGTGTAAGAGGGGGTCGCCCCCAAGTCAATACCACGCTCTTTACGCTACAGTTTTTTTTTTTAGTGATTTCAAAAGAGCTATCTATTCTAATTAACCGGCCTTTGTGATTCAGGGGTTTGTGAATCAATTTTTTTTTTACTTTTAACGTAAAGAGCGTGGTATTGACTGAGGGGAGAACCCCCTCATATACGTAATAACTTATACGTAATAAAAAAAAACAATAAAAAAAACAAGCGATACGGCTCAATAGTAATCGAAACTTTTAAAAACGGAATTTTGATGTCAATAAATGTATCAAAAGAATGGACTTATAAGATAAAATAAGATAAGATATACATTTATTAAAAAAGAAAACAAACACTATTCGCCTTTCGCCTGCCAAGAAAGGCAATAAGCTTGAAAGGGCAAGCGAGGTTATCACTCTCAGCTAATTAAAACAACATTCATACGTTGCTACTCAACACACAAGAAACTTATCTGATGAAGGAATAAAGGAAAAAATAGAGAAAGAGGAAAAGACAAGAAGTAGATAGAAAAAAAAAACAAAAACAAAAAAAGCAAAGTGAATCAGGGAAATACATTAAATAGAATGACAACCTGGAGTGGGCTTGACACCAAATTCACTCACGAGATAAAAGAAAATTCTTTGCCCGTGACTTGAAAGCCGGAAGACTAGGCGCATTTTTCACACACTTGGGTAATATATTCCAAACATGGGGACCATAATGGCGAATCACAAAAGATGCCCTAGTGGTGCTCCTAAACTCAGGATTTAAGTTATCAGCTTTTCTTGTATTATTATCATGACGGTCTCTATTAAAAGTAAAAAGATTTTCAAAAGCAGGGGTGAGCAGCTGATTCAAATATTTATACGAGAAAATCGCGACTTGGTAATCTCGAATTTGGGATACATCCATTAACTTATTCTTTTTAAAATGCTCATGAGCAGGAACCTCATCAGAATCATCAAATTCAGATAATAAATTTACAGCTCTATTCTGAAGTTTTTGTACTCTTTTGAAACATGTTACAAAATTACTTGCCCATAAAGAGCATCCGTAGCTAATATATGGGTAAAATATAGAAAAATAAATCATTTTCAGGATCTTTTTTGGGACTAGATTTCTAATTCTTCGCATCACCCCAAGGCCTCTGCTTAATTTTTCAGCTATTGCACTTGAATGGTTTTTCCACGACAGGTTTTCATCAATTAAAAACCCCAAATACTTCGTTGTTGCTACTCTCTTTATCACATTTTCTTGAACCGTGATATGGTCATTTCCAACACTAGACGAAAGTCTAGAAAATATCATGAAAGAAGTTTTAGAAAAGTTTAGGGTTAACATATTTTGCTGAGAAAAAGTTATAAATTCAGAAACTGCATTATGAATTTTATTATATAAAACATCAAGTGAAGGCGCTGCCAGAAAGAGCAAAGTGTCATCTGCAAACAGGATAACACCAGCCTCTGACAGGTAGTGTTTCACTCGATCAATGAAAATAGTGAAAAGTATAGGTCCCAGGATTGACCCTTGTGAGACCCCGCACTCTGTTTTCTTTTTTGAAGATAAAAATGACCCATTCTGAAATATCTGATACCGATTGCGTAGATACGATGAAAACAACTCCAGAATTGAACCCTTCACCCCAATCGAGTCAAGAGCTTGAATAAGCTCTGAGTGGTCCACCGTATCGAACACTTTTTTCATATCCAAAAACACAGCTGCGGGTATGAGACCTGCTTCAAATGCATCACTAATCCAATCAACCAATTTCAGAACTGCTATATCCGTAGATAGCCCTTTTCTGAACCCAAATTGACTTTCCATTAGAATTTTATTCTTTTCAATATAATAACTTAACTGGGCATGTACCCCTTTCTCATTTAACTTAGAGAAAAATGGGAGAATAGATATAGGTCTTCGATTCGATGGGTCATAGAAATTCAGATATGTCTTGAGAATCAGTAAGACGACCTCCTGTTGTCTCCATGACTCTCACCTCCTCCTTACTATGATATTTACCCAAAAGTTTATTTATTGTTTTCCATGTATTTTTCATATTCCCTTGATTTTCTTGAAAATCTTTTTGGAAAAAAGTTTCTGAGCATTCCGTTTTACTGAATTGAAAATATTCGAAAATCTTTTTAATTCTAAAAAATTATTATCTGAACGGTCCTTTCAATAATTGACATAAAATTAGTTTTTCTGCTTTATTGAAACTAGAATAGCTTTTGATATCCATGGTTTCTTAGGAAAATTTCTATTAGGGTTTATTCTTCGCAAGGGACATGTTTCATTCATTACATTCGTCACTATCTCACTGAATAGGTCATATGTAGTATTTGGAAACTTTTCCTTTATTACACGCGAGAAATTTGTTTCATCCATCATATTTGCAAAACTCTTAAGGTTTTTATTATTCATTTCACGGTAAAACGAAGCCCTTTCATTTCGTTTATTTTCCTTTGACTGATTCAGCTTTATTTTACTTATTAAAAGAAGGTGATCCGAGCCGTCGGACACAACCACATCTGCTTGGGATCTTTCAAGCAATCCACCATTAACGAAAAAATTATCGATTAAAGATGCCGAGAGATGCAAAATCCGAGTTGGAATAGTCACAAGAGGAAAACTATCATGTGACACCATCATATTAACAAAATCTGAGCTATTCGCTCTTTTTAGTAAATCTATATTAGAATCTCCCATCATAAATTTGTTTTTATTTTCATTATTAATTTTATCTATCAATGGTTCAAATTCATCAAGAAAAAAACTAATATCACATGACGGATTTTTGTAAATTAATCCCAAAATCAAGTTCCTTTCCCCTTCATTTTTTATTTCAATGAAAATGTTTTGATCCTACCTTCAAGCCACAGGGAAAGGTCATCCCAACCCAATATTGGGTACCTTCATTAATCAAAAGGCCTAGACCGCCCCGCTACATGGTTATCCGTTCTCTTCGCTCGCAAATATATCCTGGGAAAGAAAAATCACATGGCAGTGACTTGCTAGAAACAAATTTCTCACAAAGGCCTGCAATACGCGGTTTCTTATCTATTAAACTTAAAATCCCACAAAGAAGAATATGCCGTTCTTAGACATTGACAATTCCAGAAAACGATCGCTCTTTCTGCACTCGCAGGATTTGAATACTCATAAAGATTATTCGGATTCACATAATTACTTGGGTGACAATTCAACGATAAATTATCAATGCATTCATTATCCCCCGCAAGTGTGTCACGAGCTTGGCTTCCAAGAATAAACCGGTTTTTTCAAATTCATTCAAAGGGTCATCATATATATTTGCACTCATTGAAGAGGGTGACTACCTTTACGAAAAAAAAAAAAAAAAAAAAAAAAAAAAAAAAAAAAAAACATACTGATAGACAGAAAGAAGAAGGAAAAAGAAAGAGAGAAGAAAAGAAACAAAAAAACGTGAAAGGAACTGAAAATTTGGCTATAAAATACAAAAGGAAAAACACGCATCCAAGTAATTCAACAACACAATTTACACAACACAAAATTATATGGTCAGATTCGGCAAACAAACCACTTCAACCATAGCTCGAATTTTACGGATCTCTCCCACTGAGTTTTTTTCCAAAAATCGTCCTGTTATTCGACCAAACATTTGTGTTTCCAAGCTTACTCTTAGCCAAGTCAAGAATCTGCTTCTTTTTTTATGTTATGTACTCGGTGACAAAAATTCCCGACAGAGCAAGCTTTAACTTACATGAAAAAAATTTTCTTACAGTCTCAGCAGACTTGAACGCAACCAACACAGGCAAAGGACGCTTTTTTACATTTACAATGGTGTGCAAATCAGTATAATTTGCTCGAATTTTAAATACAGAAACTATTCTGTTAGAATAAAAATAATAAATTTGCAGTTTATCTGTAATCACATTCAATACACACTTAGAGATGGGAAGACCCCCACTATCGTCAACGCCATGAAATACGAGCTGATTCAGTCGTTTTTCCTGCTCTATATCATCAAGACGGGTTTCAAGCTGCTCAACCCTATTTTCCAGGGCTAGGTTCGCGTTTTGGAGAGCCCGTAGTTTGTTTTCAATCTCATCAAACTTAGTCGAATACTGAACGAGTATAGAGTCGTGAATCTGAGAAACGATATAGTCAACCATATTCGCACTATTTTACATTACAACTTTTTTACAAACTTCTTTTTCAATATCATTCCGGATATTGGATTTAAGTGTGTCCAAGTCCAATGAGAAAGAGTTTACTGAATTCACCGATGTATCTGGTAAACTCGAACCACTAATCTCAAGGTGCTTATGAGGAAAATCAGCTAATTCCGCAAAAGCGTTCGCAACGCCTAATTAACTTTTCCTCTTAGCCTCCTTTGAAATGCTAACAAAGTTCGAAAGCTGTGAGGCTGTTGTTGTCACGATTTCATGGCTTCCGTAACAAAATACAACGTAAGATATTTTATTGTTCTTGGCCTTAATTATGTCCAAAACTCGGCAGGGCCATGGTGGATAACTTCTGAATTTTGCTAGAACAACAGCATCCTTTGTGAACTGAACCATTGAAACGTATTATCAAAAAGGCAAAAAACTACACTTAGCTTTGAATAGGTAGGTCAACGTGAGCTTATGAATCACCTTATGATCGGTTCATCAGTCCAAATATCCAAAAAATTGTATCCAATTTCATTCAATATCAATATCAAGTTCATTAATTATGTCCAACAAATCATATCCAATTTCATTCAATAGGTCACTGTGCTTTTGTAGGTAACAGGTTTTAGATAATGTAATACAAATCACACACAGGTCCTTTCGCTTTGAACAACGAATGATAACTGATTGATACCTGAATGATAACTGAATGATAACTGAATGATAACGAATAATACTGATTCTAAATATATAAATTTTATTAAGTTTAGTATTACTCATCAAAGGCTACGAGCCCGAGAAAATTTACCTGATTTCTTAAAGAGGGGGGAAACATCCCTCTACAAGTGAAAGAATTTTGATGAAAATCCCACCATCAGATTTACCTTATCAAAAAACCCTAGTTCTTAGTTTCCAAGTTCATATCTATAAACCTCTACCACTTTGTATTTTTTGCCAGGAAAAAAATATACAAACATAGAAGATCGCTATGTAAGTTAAATTGTAAATTACATTACAATCAAATTTAGAGGCAGCCATTTAGCAAAAGAAAAGTAAAATTTTTATGCAAATTTTGTTTACTTATTCAATAACGGTGAGCCAAAATAAAAGCTGCATTAACTATAAAACGATCAGAAATTAAATAAAAAAAACAGTTTTTTAAACTGAAAGTAAGGAGCGACATTAAAACTTAAAACGAACAGAAATTATTACGTGTATGAAAGGGGCTGTCCCCTCCTCAACGCCTCGCTCTTTACGCTAAAGTTTGACTCTTTCTCACAACTTCATTTTTTAAAACAATAAAAAACTTTAGCGTAAAGAGCGAGGCGTTGAGGAGGGGACAGCCCCTTTCATATAAGGAATAATTTCTGTTCGTTTTAAGTTTTAATGTCGCTCCTTACTTTCAGTTTAAAAAACTTGTTTTTTTTATATTTAATCTCAGTTTAAACCTGACGGTGAAACTAGTTATTTTTCTTGAATTGAATACAAGAACTTGGCATGACTTTGGGTTAATTTATACGGACTAGCTTAAATTCCCCAGCTGTTCAAGAGCTACAAATTATGCTTGAAAAAGTAACGTTAATTTAGATTTAAGATGCCGAGAAAAAGGAAGATGGCAAAAAAAGTGAACAGAGGCAGCCTGCTAACATTTCCGTTTCAGACTCCTCTGTTTTGAATTCTTCAGTGGAGTCTCAGAAAGTTGAAGAGATCAGTATAAGATCACTGGCTGACAATGTATCAACGATTTTAACAGTTGTACAGTCTAATTCGACATTGTTACATGACCTGAGATTTTCTGTAAAAGCTATAGAATCTAGATTTGGTGTGCAGGAGGGGTCCAATAAAAAGCTGGCGGTATTAACGCCGAGAATGAGTGAGATTGAAAAAGAGACTAATACTGTAAAGAGTACAATATCCGCAATTCAGAAAGATAGTGCCCAATTGTCAAAAGAGTTGAGTGGAGTAAAAGAAAGCCTAATGAAAGTAGAAAGTAGGGAAAGGCAATATAACTTCATGATTTGGAACATGGGAGCAAACGATGAAAAAGAAGCAAAAACGGGGTTTGAGAACTTAATAACGAATGGTCTGGAAATGGCCCTGGACTTCAGATATGGTGTAAAATATATGAATAAAGAAAAGAAATACATAGTGATGGAGATAGAGAATTTGGAAACAAGAACCTTGATTTTGAAAAACGTGAAAAGATTAGAGAACAAAAAAGAAGTAATTTTTGTTTTTGAGGAAGAAATTATAGAGAGACCGATGGAGGAAGAGGACTACGAATTGTTGAAATCTGTCACCGAGGATGAAATAGTTAAGACCATGAAAAAATGAAGGGTAACTCAGCTCCTGGTTTAACTCAGCTCCTCAGATCCCAATACAAGTATGGAAATGGGCAAAAGCATGGGTCATCCAAATCATCGCTATAACATTTTCGTCCATTATCAACAACCCCCAATGGTCAAAGCAATGCAATACATCTCTCACCATAGCGTTATATAAAAAAGGAGATAGCATGGATCTCAGGAATGACCGTATGATCAGTTTGGGCAATGGCGTAAGCAAGCTTTTCGCAAAAGTGTTAGGGAATAGATTAGATAAGTGGCTAGAAAAATCACAGTAATTTATTGAAATGTAAGCAGGATTGCGTGAAAATTATAGTACTATAGATCAAATTCTTATTTTAATCAGTCTAATTAAGAAATATACCAGGAAAAAAGAGGATAAGTTGTTTGTGGCCTTTTTAGACTTAAAAGGTGTTTTCGATAGTTTAAATAGGGAAATTCTTATGCATTGTTTGATTAGTTTAGGATTATCGCTTCAGTTTGTGCGAATTTTAATGCAAATGTATTTGACGGTAAAGTTTGCTATGCGGGTTAGTAAGGAAATGC
>NC_142795.1:37527612-37573864 GCF_049724085.1 Artemia sp. Qi Xiang Cuo
CATTAGACTCGATCAATAATCCTTGAAGAAATTATGACCCGTCAGCATTAAACTAAATTGTAGATGGCAGCAGGGGTGCCCGTCACAACTATAAGATAGCTTTCTACTGACATTGGCACTTTTTGTGCCATTTCTCAAAGTTTGGGGTTATCGGGCTACCAGAACATCGTAGATCGATATTTAATAGCTAATATCAGTCATGTCTACGTTATTCCTAAAAATTCTACCATCTGCAAGTGCCAAATGACACTTTTGGTGGCATTTCTAAAATGCAAAGGCTGGAGCCCGTGGGCTACGAGAACGTTTTAGAGAGGCGTTTAATCGCCCATTTTAAAGCTATTACTCATATCTACGTGTATTTATCAATTCTACCATAAGTGCGATATGGCACTAAAAACAACACTTTTGGAGCCACTTCTTAAGTGGAAAAACTTGGAAGCATAAAACGGTATCCTCGTAATAACTATGTTTCAAAACTCTTCCCAGGAGGTTTACAAGAACCTCTGCAGTTTGCCCTCCCCACGAAACCCCATTAATCATGGTAGCAGCGGTAGCTGCAACCAGCCTTCCCCTCTCAAAGTCATCCAATCACAACTTTGAGATAGTCATTTTGTTCAATATGGTTCAAAAGTCAAATATCTTTCGGTTTGGTGATGATAAGACCCTCCTTAGTCCCTGGGGAAAGGGCTGCACACTGTGTCAGTATCGGAAATATTGCGTATCGGTATTGGCGTATTGTTATTAGGCGTATTGGTATCGCATGTATCTAGACAGATTTTTAATAGCTCATATAAAAGATATTGCTCAATTCTACGTCCTTCCCATAAATTCTACCATCAGTTCCAAATGGCAGTAAAAACGGCACTTTTGGTGTCATGTCTCAAGTGGAAAAGCTGGGGCTAGTGGGCTACCAGTATTTTTTAGAGTGACGTTTCATGGCTCATTAGAAAGCTATTGCTCATATTTAAGTGATGTTTATCAATTCTACCATCCGTAAGCGTGATATAGTACTAAAAACAATACTTTTGATGTCACTTCTTAAGTAGGAAAGCTTGGAGGTATAAAACGAAATCATCATTGTAATAATTATGGTCCAAAACCCGTAACTGGAGGTTTGCAAGAACACCTCTCGTATGTTCCTCCTCCAAGCCTCGTATGTTCCTCCTCCAATTTTTTTTCGGGCTTTTGTCCGGTATGCAGTAATGCATTGGATTGTTTTTTCTAAATGAGAAGTTTGTTTATTTATTTATTGTAACCCGTTTTGTAAATAAATAAAGAAAAGCCCCCTCAATAAGCTACGGAATTGCGGTAAATTATGGTTTTCTCCCTTCTATACGATCATTTTCAGATAATTTCACTGTTTTTGTAATTGTGATGCACTCATTTTTATAAAACTTTTCCCAAGAAGGTATTTGGCCAAACATTTTGATTCAAAAGGGATTATAGGTCATCCTGTTCATGGTTTGCAGCGACGTTCTGAGTAGATCTTAAAAATCCATACCCCAACGAATGGAGTACATTTGTCAAAATATTATGGGGGGGGGTCAAATGTGGAGACAATTTTCCTAAATCAAGTGAAAATGACAGAGAAAACTGAAAAACTAGCCGTATAGTAATAAAAAAAGGTAAAGATGTACTAAAGAAAACTGACCTTCTTCAGCGGATGCTTAAATTATGCAGGCTTATCTCAGTTTTGACAACATTTTTGGAGAAACTAAATTTCAGCTCGGAGGGATGGGCCAAACTGAAGTCTGGAGAAAAACCGAGGTCTGGGAGGGGAAATTGTCCCCTCTGCCCCATAGCAAATTACGCCCCTGACCCCAACCCCTTGCTACTAAGTGGTTGGAGAAGCGTAGGCATGTGGTTCTGGAACCACTCAATGTTGTATATTAAAAGAAGGATTACTTATTGTTATACTTAATTATTCAAATTGTTTACTTGACAATTCCACCGTAATATTCTCTCCGTGCGTAAGATTGTGCAGCCAAAGAGGAAGAAAGACAAATGAAAATAGTTCTGTAGGATAATGTAGAAAATTTTTGAAATGAAAACATAGCTGGTAATACTATTTATCGTACCTACACAAGAAATGATCTTTTAATGAAAATTTCCTTCCGCTTCTGAGCAATGAGTGGCTTTTTATTTAGGGACAAAACAAATCCCCGACCCCAAAGGCACATCTCTGTTGAGGTAGCGACATTTTCCGCAAGTATGTCGACATACAAACATGTTCACTTAGCTAATCGTTAACGTCGAAGTAAAACGCCTTCAGCTTTTTTCTTAAGTCTGACTAAATTTAATTTTTTAAGACAAAGAATTAAAGATCTATTTCTTCTTTTTAATTTTTTTTTTATCATAGGCAGCGCGATAGCGCTGCCTAAGTAAAGAACGAGGTTGGCACAATGTATTTTTTTTCTTTTTCTTAGACCAGGGCACTTCGTATCGAAGGAGTTGTCGTAGAAACTTCGAAAAGGGCTCAATTGGAAATTGGAGTGGCTTGTGCCCTTTTTAATAGTCAAAAGTAATTGGAAGGCAACTAACACACCGTCCACGCACACCAATTCTCCGAATAAATCAAATAAATATTTGGAGATAGCCATTTTGTTGAAAGTAGTTGATTTCTGCATAGAAATTATGTTTTCGAGGAGGACAATCCCCCACAGCCCTCAAGGCACAGGTTGTAAGTTATGCCCTGGGGGTATATAAGTTTTTTTTATAGAAAGCGTTGTCGTAGAAACTTCAAAAAAGGCTCGTTCGATTGGAAATTCAAAGGGATATTACCCTTTTTAATAGTCGAAAGTGATTGGAGGAAAAACTAACCCCCCTCTCACGCCCACTTTTCCCCCAAACACATCCAATCAAAATTTTGAGCCATTTTGTTCAACGTAAGTAGTAACCTAGGTGCTGATTCTAAATATACATGAAAATATACGTTGAAATCGCTGTTGATTTGAGGGGAACATGAAAATATACATTGGAATTGCGCAAGAAAAACCCATGGCTGTGTCATTAGACTTACGTGTTAACATTCTAAAAGTTGGCACACTATAATGCATGTTATGAAACTAAAGTCAAGGTTTTTTAAACTTGCCATGGTATAATGTTGTCAAACATGTTTTGAGAGTATGGTCGTAATTATATAATTTAAGCAGACAGGTTTTTTTCTGTTATTAATAAGAATTTCATAAGAATGTACATCGTGAGTTCATGTGCACAATTTTTTCTTAAAAAAAAACTAGTATGATATAAAGTAGTCAGACATGTTTTGGGGAGTATGCAAAAAATTATGTAACTCAACCAGAGTGTTGTTCGAGGTAACATCTGTTTTTTTTCGTCTTTTAAATTCTGTATAAAATGTCCGTGCACTATAATTTAGTTTTCATTATGTTTTAACATTTCGTATAGTACACTGCATATTATTAACTTTGAAAAAATGGATATTTTTATTTTCAATATGAGTATAGTTTACTGAATTTCTTAATGTATTTCCAGATAAAAAGCATTTTACCAGTAAATTCAAATTTCAGGGGGACTTAGCCCCCTCCCCTCCAACAATACAGACCTTAAAATATGATGTGTATACTCGTTAGAAAACGCTAAGTATGCTTTTTTTCTATTATATAAAACAAAACCCCCCCCCTCCATTGCTTTGTTACGATCTTAGTTCTGTAGTTTTAGTTATTTCGTTAAAAAAAAAATGCCAGTTTCCTCATTCATTCTAATTAAAAATGCGTTTTCTTTATCTGCTTAAATGGAAAGCTTCGGTGTTACACAGGAAGGGACAGTTTTGGGAATCAAATTTCACACGCTCTTGCTATCATAAATTAATGACATATGCTTAATGAATTAGCAACATGGATGTTCCTTGACAAAGAGAGAAAATTGTATTCTAGCCTAATTAAAGGAAATATATTCTATTTTCAATTGTATTCCATGATTAAGAAGGTTTTACGATGTGAAAAAACAAACCATTTCATTGCATGGAAAGTAAGGGAGGAGGGAGGGGGTAATTCTTTATGCAGACTAATTTTTAAATCCCCCGTCCTCCCAAATTCAAAATTTTCCAAAATTTTACTTTAGAACTTTTTTAAATATTTCTAAAGTGCTAATAGATATAGAGTGCTACACATATCAGAATCAACTTTATAGGTCAAATCTTGTTATGGGGGGATGTTTTTGAAATCCCTTTTCCCCCCAAAGTCAAAATTTTCAACAATTTTTCTTTATAACATTTTTTTAAGTATTTCTAAAGTGCTAATAGATATAGAGTGCTACAAATATCAGAATTGACTTTATAGGGCAGATTATATTATGGGAGGGATGTTTTTGAAATCCCCCTTCCCCCCAAACTCAAAATTTTATTTTAGAAGCCTTTTTAATTATTTCTAAAGTGCTAATAGATATAGAGTGCTACAAATATCAGAATCGACTTTATAGGGCAAATTATATTATGGGGAGATGTTTTTGAAATCCAGCTTCCCCCCAAACTCAAAATTTTATTTTAGAAGCCTTTTTAATTATTTCTAAGGCGCTAAGACATAGATTGCTACAAATATCAGAATTGACTTTATAGGGCAAATTATATTATGGAGAGATGTTTTTGAAATCCCCCTTCCCCCCAAACTAAAAATTTTCCAAAATTTTACGTTAAAAGCTTTTCTTTTTAAATATTTCTAAAGTGCTAAAAGTTATAGCACTACAAACATCAGAATAAACTTTAGAGGACAATTTATCTGTAAAAGAGAGGTTATTATTATTTCCTTACTAAATTTTTCTTCTTCTTTTTAAGGAAGAAGATTCCTACAATTACTCTCCCCCAGAAAAGAGAGCTAAGGCTAACGGCGTTGCTCCAATGCAACAAGCGGAGATAGGTGGTCCATTGGGAGCCACCCACATCCATTCCAGACCGGCACTGCCTGCCGAAGACCCACCCGCGCCAACCCCTTTGCAGCCAGATAAAAAGTTGAAAAGAGAATGGGTGATAGCTCTGAATGTGAATACTGACCCACAATAGCGGGGGATTACCCCCTATCAAAGGTTGCTAGGCCTTTCACGACCAACTCACAATGAGAATGAAATAACTTCTAAAAATTTCGATAAGGAGGATAAAAATCTGAGCGATTGTTTTCAATCATCGAGCCTCACAAATTATTATTTCTCCAAAGTATATCCGAAAAAGTGTGTGTGAGCGGTACATTTAGCACTTATTTTTTCTGTCTAGTCGGTCATGATTTGAGATAGTATAATTAATATTTCAAAGTCAATAACGACATACAGATTTTCATTATTTTGTTGTGTGTGTGTGTGTGTGTGTGTGTGAACGGTGCATTTGCCACGTCTACGCTATAGTTAACGGAGATATTAGATTGAATATTGCAAATTCAATAACGACATAATGATTGTTGTGTGTGTGTGTGTGTGTGTGTGAGCGGTGCATGCACCGCTTCTACTCGATAATTCATTGAGTTAGTATAATGAATAGTGCAAAAACAATAACGACGTAATGATTGTTGTGTGTGTGTGTGTGTGTGTGAGAGGTGCATGCTCCACGTCTACTCGATAATTCATTGGGATAGTATAATGAATAGTGCAAATTCAATAACGACGTAATGATTGAATGGCTTATATTTATTTCCATATCATTATATCTTAAGTGTCATCAGGATACTGTAATTTTTTCAATATAAATATTAACTAAATTGTATTTTGATGCTGATTTTGAATATTTCTAAATTATTTCGTGTAACTTAATCCGTCAAAAGGTATCAGAAAATTAAGAATTTTTGAAGTAGAAATTTTGAAGTTGCGTAATTTGTTTCCGCAACACATTCCTATCTGACATCAGAGACATAATTACTTATAGGCTAATGGAATATATATAGGGGTTAGAAACGTAATTTCAACCTGTAAGAATATTTCAGCGTGTGTGCGTATGTGTGTGTGTGTGCGCGTGTGTGTGTGACCGTGTGTGTGTGTGTGTGTGTGTGTGTGTGTGTGTGTGTGCGAGCGGTGCATGTGCCGCTTATTTTTCTGTCTACCCGATAATTCATTGAGATATTATAATGATTATTGCAAATTCAATAACAACCTTTTCACTATTTTATTGTGTGTTTGTGTCTATGTTACTAACAAAATTTATAATTTATTATGCATTTGTTCTGTAAATAATGCTTTAAGCAAAAAGTATTTATTTTAAATAATTCTAGGAGGAATTGAGTTTTATGGGTGGTATGGAAAAAAAATGAACATGATTTTTCAACTTTATGAAATAATGCTTATTTCACATAGAAAATAAAACCTTTTTTCTATAGATTAATGATATAGCAGCGCCACTGGGTGATGACACATCAGCATTTACTGGACCAATTCTATCAGCGCCAGTGGAGTTCAGAAAGGAACCTTCATTATTTCAAAAGAATATTGAGTGGCATGGAGGTTTTCTTAATGATGTTTGTGGGGACATAGCTAACCTAGAGGACTTAATTTATGACATTGACATGATTGAGGATCCCGAATGGGTAAATATATTTATGCATGAGCATTTAGGGAATGTTACTAGTGCATCTGAAGCGGGTCTTCATAAAGATACTCCAACACAGGACAATACAGACTGGCTCGATCAATTGTCCCAAAACACCTTGTAATATGTGCTATCAGGCTTAGGGGACCTTATGCCATCTCCGACAAATGTATTTGAACAGACTGCGAATGGTGTTATTGACAATTCTATGTGACCCCCCACCATTCTATTTAAGTGTACACCTAGTACTAGTAGTAGTAATACAACAACAACACAAGTATCCCCTTTTCCTGATTTTTTTCTGTCAAACTCTGCCTTGCATCACACAAAGGTCTACAGTGCCAATTTCGCTGATCTCTTCAAATCTCCAGGTCCGGGGAATATAATAACAGATCCCTCGACCATTACACATTCATATACTGATATTATAAGAGCACTTCTTGAAAAAAAAATGAATACGGTGCGAGTGGGGGTCAGCTTAAAAGCTTCGCGAGCACTAACCCTATTTTTTTTAAATGAGAGTGCGGGCTAGGTGCATTCAAAGTACTTACACACAGAGAAGCTGGCCATTCGCCCACATTTGTGAAATTATGGGGATGTTTTTCTAAATTGGGCTAATAGTAATCATAGTAAGTGGGAAAATTATAACGAGGGGGGTAGTGGATCTGTGGTTTTATTTATTGTCAGTTTAAAGGTTGGTATTTGTAGATTCAAAAAGGATTTTATTGTTAGACGTGGGCATGGGGAGAGGGCAATTGAATTAAAATATCATTCAGATTTAGAGGGGTGTAAGGGGATACAACGAATCTGTTTCGATACGAGGTTACAGTGTTTCAAGTATGCATTTTTAATTGCTGCATACAGACCTCTGTGCAATGATTCCACTAAAAAAAAGTTGGATGAAATGGCAGTTAGTGGTTTGGAGGGTTCAAAGTTCCCCAAAGTAGATTTTAATTGTTTAAATGGTCAATTTCCCGTGACACTAAAAGGAATAGATATTTTTGAGCGGGCTAATGCACATTTAAAGATTGGTGTCACGGTGTTACAATATGAAACAGAATTTGAGGAGGGCCAGTGTTCCGATAAGAAGGGTGTATTATTTCCAGTGAGGGCTCCGTCAATTGAATCAGTAGAACATTGGGTGTGGCTTCTATACACCCCACCCACAGACTCTGATTCAATTGGTCATTTCAATCCGATTAAAGATATTAGTAGAGTTCTAAGTGAGGGTAAGAAACATGAGGTACGTTATTACTGTCTAACAGTTTTATCAAGATTTTGCTCAAATTTAAAGTTAAACTCTCAAATGAAACACTGTAAACATCATGGATACCAGGCTGTGGAGATGGTAAGCAGAGTTAGAGCAATCTCACGTCTTAAAAATTTCCAAAACATGCTCCAGCAGATTAATAAGATCGCCTTGGATTGCAAAACTAATTTGACAGACGTGTGCGATTCGTCAAATTCAAATTGTTTCAAAATACATCAAGCTATAGGGGTTTCTTACGCTCATGTGCAATAAGATTACAAAGATAAAATCCAAGTGCTGGATTAGGTGGAGATGTTGATTGACGGTGAAGAATGCATGCGCTTGGCATTGGTCAGTCTAATTAAAACAGTGAACGGTGCAATTTTGTGCCTTCTCTATACAAACTATCCTATGCTCCTATCACCAGATGAGATAGCAGCCATTAAAAATCGTAAAATGTGTTGGGTTTGCAAGGGAGAATTTGATGATGGTGTTGGGAATGGAGGGAGGAGGAAGGTTATCAACCATGATCATTTGTGGCAGAAAATTACATCAGGAGGGAGTAACTTTAGGGGGGTAACACATCAATTATGTAATTTAAACGTTAGACAGAAATATTTTGTACCTATTTTTATACACAATTCCAGTTACGACTTAAAGCTTGTTCTACCGGCGTTGGTCCGCATTGCCAAGGGTGGAGTTGTAGATGACGAATGGATAGATGGTTCTTTTTCATATAATATCATACCCAAATAATCGGAGAAGCTACTGCTGCTAGAATTCATTTGGAAAACAGTTGACTAGAGTAACACGTGCATGAATAAAATCCGTTTTTTAGACTCTTTCAACTTCTTCCGCATATCTATAAGCCAATTGAGTAAGGTACAAAAAACCTACCCTTTCGATAGCGTCCCCCTCTTCAAACAGCGCGGTGCCGATGATGATATACATGATTTATTACCGTGAAAGGGTATATATCCACATCATTATTACAACTCTGGCTGGAGGATAGATGAGGTGTCACTACCGCCCCTTGAAGCTTCTTACAATTCTCTTACTGAGAGTGAGTGCATCACTAGCGACTAGGAATTGTCTAAGAGGGATTGGGCAAAGGGTTGATGTAAAAATGGGTAGGACTATTGTAAACTTTGCTTGACTATTGAAGTACTCACTCTTCTGTACATTTTGTGAAAAACAATTGATAAAATTTCTAAGTAATTTCGTCTGTATTGTTTTTTTTTTTTTACAACGGATCTATTGTTTATGTAATTTATAATAAAAATATTAAAATATTAATTTATCCTGTCCGCGTTTCTTTATATAATTCATTTTTTTTATCTTAAATTGAGGGTTGTTTCTGTTTTTTCACGAGGATTGTATCATGAAACTGATCCTACCGGACAGCACACCGGTGAAGTCGGAAATAGTTTTTTTGGATATTAATTCTCTTTCCCCATTTGCAATGTCTCATTACTGTTTGTTTTGTGGCAATTATAATTGGCTTAAAAACGCTCGTGCTTTAAAGGTTCCCGATATTGCATATATTGCTGAGAATAGATAACATGGGTGATTTTTTGAAATTTATGGTGCAATACCCATGACAATCCCTGACTTTGTAAAAGGCTTTGTTTTTCCGAGCATAAATAGAACAGTGGGTTGGGACTCTCTGAGCCCCTACAATTTATCATTAATAGAGGATGGAAGTATGCACTGGGTACCTTCAAAACAAAAACTAATTGCCTACCTCAACCCGGAACAGAATATGGTTGTTCATGACGTGCTATTGAAATGGCTGGTGTACAATGGTTTCAATGTCACACAGAGTCAGAGGGCCCTACAATTTGATCAAAAGCCTTACATAAAAATGTTCTTGACACCTGTGTCAGTGAGCATTCACAAGCGAAAACGAAAGTTGAAAAAGGATTTTATAAGATCATTTTGAATTCAGCTTTCGGTACAATGTGCGAAAGCGTATACAACAGAAGCCGCTTTAACATTGTACCCAATCTCAAAGATTTTACTCTAATTATTGTAGATCCAAACTTTACATCGTTCACAATCATACACTCTGATATGGTGCTCCTACACCGTAAGAAAAGAAACATTGTTTTAAATAAAAATATTGCAAGCGGGAGTGCAATAACTGAAATATCCAAGAAACTCATGTTTTCATTTTATTATAATGTATGCAAGGTACAATGGCCGATTTAGGGACAAGTTCAAGTGTATTACGGGGACACTGATTTACTCCTGTTAAAACTTAAAACTGAAAATCTATTGAATGATTTGGAAAATGGCGAGTACATTAGCTCACGAATGGACTACACTAATTGGGACAAATCCCTCTACCCAGAGCTACTTATACGCCAGGCCCCTAATCAATTGTTAATGCTAAAATCTGAAACGGGTAGCGATGTGATATCCAGTGGTGAGTTTCCTGGTCCGAAGGTATACTGTGTGGAAACGCACAGCAAGGATATCAAACAAGTTTGCAAGGGGGTACCTAAACACTTTGCAGAAAATTATTTCGACATGAGTGTGTATAGAAACTGTGTGGGACGTAGTTTAGTGCCAAGAGCGAAAGTCTAGGCGTTTTTCTCTATCTATTTTAAAAAGTACACTATTAGATTTGAGAAAAAGGCCTTGTCGGCCATTTAGTAAATAGTCTATCTACTTGAACTTGGTGTTGAGTTACTAACAAATGGTCACTATTTAATTTCTGTTCGTTTTTGATGTGTAGTGCAAATAAAACAACCCGGCCCTGAAAAATTAACTTAAATCCATTTAAAAAAAAGTAAAAATTGGGTGGAAGGGTTTTTGGGTAATGGGATGTTTTTAAATTCTATTTAATTCTTTTTTCCTATATGATAAACAATTCTCAATGTGTGTGCAAGGCAGGTCAATTTCCACTATTTAATGCCCCTGGCCCGGGCCCACCGCAGCGGCCCCCCCCCGCTTCCCGACCCACGGCGCTTCTCGACCACGGCGCTTTCTGGCCCACCGCAGTGGGCCCGCCGGCCGCCCCCGGGGGGGAAGGATCAAAAAATTTAAATGTTGTAAATAAAAGTGCTTTATTCTAATAAATGTTGTATTTTTTCTATAAATAAATAAACAAAAAAAAGTGTATCTATTTCAGTGTTTTTTCTCTGTGCCTATGTAAATGTTGTATTTTTTATTATAAATAAATTAAAAAAGTGTATTTTTTCATGTTTAATGTGCTTTCATGTTCAATGTAGTATTTTTTAAGTGTTGTTACTTTTTATGCGTATAATAAAAGAAAATATTCTTTATTCGTCTTCTTCTTCTCATTATTATTCTTTAACGGAGTAGTAGTAGTAGGGAAATTATTTAGTCATTAGACAGCTATAGTCTACAGTTAGGTGTCTAGGTGAACTGTTGAAGGGAACATGTATCAATTTAAAACACCATTCAGATCGTTTCTGTGTGGGCCCTCAATGTCAGGCAAAACAACACTCTTAACTAAAATAATTAAAAATTGCGATAAAATGTTTGTTGAAAAGCCGAAAAAAGTCAACTACTGTTACAGTATTTGGCAGGACTCATATGGTAACATAAAATCGATTGGCACTACCTGGTCTGTGCAGATAAAGTTCATACTAGGACTTGATGTTTTCAGCCTTATTCAACAAACCTCTTGGTTGATCATCTACGATCTGTTTCAGTCTATTGAATAAAGGTCCAATGAAATGCTGCAATTGTTCACTGTTCGCTCTCATCATGAAAAGATTTCCGTTACTCTGGTTCTACAGAATCTCTTTAATCAGAGAAAATGTATGCAAGCAATTGCATTGAACTACACGTACTGTATTATCTACTGAGCTGTTCGTGATTCTAGCTCGCCAATCGCCTTACATAAAAAAATCCATCCAAGTGCCCCCTAATTTCTTCTCTCAGCATATAATCAAGCAACTAATAAATCCCACGGCTATATCCTATTGGATCTTAATCAAAATACACGCGAGGATTTGCGTGTGGTCAGATATATTTTTGACAATGAAATTACTGTATATCTCTCCGTGAACACTAAAAAGACCTATTAGTTGCTATCATGACACTGAAGAAACTACATGAAAATAGACATCTGTTTTCAGTTCTAAGCAATTCAAAACCCCCGCTAAGGAAAGCCATACTCAAACATGGTATTGATAATGATTTCATTAATCTAATATCTGAACTTTGTTTATATTTGACCGAGGGCAATGTTCAACTGCCAGAAGTAGTTAAGCAACAGGCAAAGCAACATCGTTCCTTTGTACGTACATTGGCCTCTAAAAAGAAAGGAAAGAATTTTAAAAAGAAACGACTTCTTCAGGCGGGCGGTAGCTTTTTCACGCTTTTACAGCAATAATTGCAGGACTTGTAAATAGTTTTCTCTAGTGAGAGAATGGCAAAACCCTAAAAACTGACTCCAATAGAACTCACTCTCTCACCCATGGAACACTTTGAGAGCAATCTGAGTAAATTCCTTGACAACGAGAATATTGAGGATAATAAAAAACTGCTTTTAATTCGAGGTGCACTTCGCCGAGTGGACAAACATCAGGCCTATCGTGCGAAGCCATCTGATTGTATTGATCACAAAAAAGAATCATCTCCTCAGGATTCTGCTGTTGGAACACAATTAAAAAAGGAGGAATTGGATTCTATTTTATTTAAATTTGTAAATATAAGCCCTAAAAATTAGCGTGAAAACATAACATGACTCCTAACATATGTAATGGAAATTAGTCAAGCTTAGACCACTTGAGAGCGATGGGGAAAGTATTATATGTCAGGGCAAGAAATTCAATCTAATTGATTTACTAAGTGATATGGTTAAAAATCTTAAAGGACTATTTTTATTTGACACTAATATACAAAACTTTCTAAATACATTAAAATTCCCAAAAGTCTTATTAGCAATAGAAAAATTCTAAAAAAATTAAATGAACATGCATCATCAACAACAACAACACCATTAAAACATGAAGATGAAGAAGAAGAAGAAGATTTAAAATCAATATTGGAAAATAACAGAACACCTAGTGGAAACTTGACATTAGTGTTAGCGTAAAAGCGAACACATACCGTGTTACAATCCATGACTAATCGACAAAAGGGTTGTGGAGGCTACTCTGCGAGCCTACATTAGGTATGGTTGAAGTTCTGAAAGGTGCTTATTTCGATTTCGGTTAGGCGGGGAGCTTCGGTTCCCCCACAACTGTTTCCAGGGCCACGCGTCTTAACACTAAAAGTTAACGATACTCTAAACAGAATTGATTCAGTCATCCTCCACAGGGAAATCATAAACTTTGTCCCAATCAGTATCGAAAAACTATAGCCTTTAACCCATTGCATATAATGCAAGCAGATCTTCTGACTCTAGATGAGATTCAACGACGTCACAATACACCATACAAGTACACTCTAATTGCAATCAGTGTTTATTGTCGTTATGCATATGCAATTCTATTGCGATCAAAGAGAGGCGTTGAAGTTGCTCAGGCAATTGAAAGTATTCTCGAACAGGATTCGTATAAAAAAATTCAAACGGATCGTGGTAGTGAATCCCCAATTTGCAAAAGTACTAGTGAAATATAGTACACTGCTCTATCATAGGGATGGTCCTATAAAGGCTGCATTGGCCGAACGATTGTTAAGAACTATTCAACTTTTAATTTCAAGATATTCTACATTGAAAAATACATCGGCTTTTATTAATTATTTAGATAAAATCAAGTTGATATAAAATAAAAAACCTCATCAATCATTGTCCAACTCTACGTCATCGGAATTTCATCATTCTGATCAGGATACAATTGACACTGTTTTTAAACAATATCTCAAAGAATCGATTTTCAAGAAGAAAAATAAGTTCAATATTGGTGATACTGTTCGAATTAATAGAACAACTAATGTTTTTGAAAAGGGGAATTACTTGTGGTCCACAAAACTTTTTAAAGTGGCAAAAATCCTAGACACTAAACCCATAACTTATCACCTGCGTGATACCAAAGATAAGAGATTCTCGGCGGCTTTTATCACTATGAACTACAAATAGTTAAAGACAATAGTGAAATCTATTAAACTGAAAAGATATTAAAGACATGTAATCACAGGGGTAAGAAACAGTTACTTGTTCGGTGTCTAGGATACAACTCTGATTTTGATTCTTGGATTGGTGTTGAAGATACTGAAAATGACCACTGATCTCTATGTAACTTTTTTGTCCAATGTTTCCGATCCTCTCTACAACAACTTCAATACGACAAGTCATTTTTGGACGAAACTCTCCCCCGCCATCAAATTTGACGGTTCACATGAAGTAGCTTTTTTTAGTCGTATTCTCTATATCGCCATCAGCCTCCTGAGGTAAATTTGTGTGCACGACATGTAAGTTAAGCCATTCGACTTGACCCTCTTAGCTAAATATGAATGAATGTAGGCGCATAAATATACTAAATAGCCCCTTACTCAATTGAAATATATTGAGTATCATAATTTGACAGATTTGTGTCGTACAATCAATAGAAAAATTTCCTATCGTCAGAATGGCACATTTTATTTCGATTTGTTATTGGGACATTATAATATGTACCTTACCTCACCTGTTGGCACTCAAACAATTATTATCAAGGATAGTCTAAGAGACGATCTTGTCTTTAAACTGAATTTTATCAATGGGACAGATGCTGGCACCGTTTACGGGATGGATCAAGTAATTTTTGCTAATTATCCACCTGGTTTCGCCTCGGACTCTTGCATATTTCTCTATGCATCCTCTACCCATCCTATGCATTTCTCTATCTCTATGCATATTTCTCTATGCATCCGTGGAAACATCGAGAGTTGGTAATTCAAATGTCCCCCTCCTACGTCTTCTTGAACGAAAAACAACTCATGAACTTGTTCATCACTATTATATAAAGCATCTTAAGTATTTTGCTGTAAACACTTCAAATTGGAAACTCTGTCAGTTAACACTAAGAAATGAATTAGGCGATCCTCTAGTAATAACAAAAGGCTTAGCAGTGATTACATTTCATTTTCGACCCATTGTCAGCGACAGCACAATCACCTTGTCTGTCCCGATATCGATTGTTATGTTGGTGCTTTAGGCAATTGATTGAACTACTAAAAGGGTCGTACTACAATGTCTGGCTATGGTCTTGGTAGCTGGTTTGCTAGGCTATTTCGTTCTGCACTACCTCTTGCCAGAAAATATCTTGTACCTGCTGCATCAAATTTTGCTGCCTCCACACTACCAGACTGGGGGTCGGGCAAGATTTTCAAGGAGAGTGTTAAGGAAAATATTAGATCTTCAGCAAGAGCTGTTGGTGAGCAACTAAAATCTCGACAAAAAAATGGGAAGGGATTGAAAAGGATGTCTGCGCGTCATTCACTCATCAGTCTCCACCCAGGCGGGAAGCGAAGGACATCAACAAGGACTTTGAGGAATAAAACAATGAAGACCAATAAGCAGAAAAAGAAAAAGATTGTTAGATCAAAGAAGGATTTCTTCTCTTAAGATGACTTATCTCCCCCACAAGGAATCATATCCATCAATTAGTTCCTCATTGAATTTATTCAATGCTGAAAATGTTGATGTCAGTGTCAAGTATGGCTACTATGAACAATTTCATCCCCAAAAACCCTTCTCAGAAAATATACACTTCCAAATATTTTCCAATGATGACTTGTTAATTTATTCGCCATCACCATTTATTGATTTAAATGTTTCGGTGAAGAAATTGTCGGTTAATACACTCCGAGTGCTGCCGATTGTCTCTCTAACAAGAACCTTATTATGCAAAATCTATTCAAGCCAATTAATGTGTTCATTAATTAAACATTGGTGAGCTCTAGCAATAATTTATGCAACTATGCAAGCTACATACAATTTATGATGATGACACCAATGCCTTTTAAGGAGTTGAGAGGACAATCATTGGGCTATGAATATCGATCGGGTGTTGATACTAATGGTGATTTGACTACAGCAGTGAGCGAAGAGTATCATCTATTTGGAATGTTAAATAATGAGATGTTCAGTATATCCCAATGGTTACCCCCCAATGTTGAAATTGACATAAAGTTACAACTGGCCCCATCAAATTTCATTTTGAGAAAAACACTTCCTGCAGCACCCGATGGAAATGTCATTAGCACATCGGCAATTCTCCACGTCCGAAAACAACAGGTTATGAGCTCTGTTGCATTGGCAGTGGAAAAGCTAAGAGCCAATGGTAACAACATTAAACTTATTGTCCCCCATACGATCATCAATCAACGTCACATTGCCACCGTTTATCGTAGCTATAGCGATTCATTATTCATCA
The DNA here is from genome assembly GCF_049724085.1 of Artemia sp. Qi Xiang Cuo. Classification (NCBI taxonomy): domain Eukaryota; kingdom Metazoa; phylum Arthropoda; class Branchiopoda; order Anostraca; family Artemiidae; genus Artemia; species Artemia sp. Qi Xiang Cuo. The sequence continues at coordinate 37,543,721 of NC_142795.1, forward strand.
ATGGAGAAATCTCATCAAACAATGCTTTGGCCTTTGTGAAGAGTGGCAGTAACACTGGATCCTTGGGCAAATCCCCCAATTATCTTCATGTAGTTAGTCTATATAGCCGTATTTGTAAAGTTAATAGTATTACACTGTTCCGTCTATCATTTGACCCAAAATCATATGGAACTCTGTATGAGTTGACCATACAATTCCTAGATAATGATTCTCAACTATTTGAAAATGGAATAAACCATTCAACGTTTTCAAAAAATCATGGGGTAATTGTTTTGGACAGGTCGAAGACTCAGGATATGAGCATAGTACGAACAGGGGATGTACGTTTAGAGTGTACTTTTGCCAATGCTTTGACTGAGATTATCACGCTTAGATCATTGAGTCAATTTGAAACCTATTGGGAAATCACACCCGATGGCAGTGTTCTACTAGACCTAGCACCATGAACACAAGCCAAATAATCAACGTATTTAGTATGGATCCATACATGTCCCAGTAGAAGTCCTATTGCATATCATCGGACTTCCTTGAAAAAATTCTATAGTGTTAACAAGAGCCTAATCATTGTTAATAGTAGTCCATCGACTTTGAAGATCAGTCTTTGGCTATGTATCTTTCAAATAGCGAAGAATATTGAATTTTTTGATCCTTTTCGTCTGTTGTTTAAATTTTGCGCGCCATACATCAGAAACTTTATTGAAAGCAGTGGGAAAACCATTATTCGAAATCAACGAAGAGTACAAGATTTAACGACCAAGACATGTGGCTTTCATGCACTACTCTTTTTCATGTTCAGATGTCGTGGCTACACCTACAAGCCGTTTCTCAACATCTACGTTAACTTACCTCGATTGAACGACTTTCTAGTGGAAAATATACTTACAAGCGTATTTAATATTGATTTTGGTTCCCTAGGAATAAAATGTTCTAAAAATGTATGTGAAATTGTTTGTTAATAAATGATAAAAATTTATATACATGATAAAACGACTTTTCTACTCTTTAGATTTCATCTTCTACTAGGTATAGGTATTTGTCGACAACAAATAGTGCAGGTAGATTATCTGAATTCACAGTGTACTGATCCTGATGTACTGCAATGTCAGGGTCACATTTTCTACAATAGAGCGTGACTTCACACTTGACATATTTCTTTGTATAGTCAATGATACTATTTTCATTCATTCTATAGAATTCACATGTTTCAATTTGCTTATTTGAAGCAATTTCACAAACAGTGTCCTCAAGTGTCGAATCACATTCCGTCACAGCCAAATAAAAATCACTGGGCTTATAATCATAACACCCATTGTCTTCACAACGATGACGTAGAAACCATATTCTTTTGCTATTCCATTAGTTGAATCGCTGACCCGGCTCCTCCTCCCAGAACAATCTAAAACCACGACGATACCAATCTCGTAGTAATAAACTAAAATCACGCTTAGGATTCTTTCCAATCATACCTGAATATGTATTCTCCCACTGATTATATTAATCATAGTGACAGGTGGAGCATAGGTGTACTTTAGGATAACATTCATGCACCTCTTCGAGACAAGAATTACAACCTTTTATTTTTATTGTATATCCTTTATGCGATTAACACGGGTTGCATAATCGACAATTTTCATCAAACTTGATAATAATTTAGAAATTCTCACATGATGACCAGCTGCCCAGTGTGTACATACATAGCAGACATGTATGGAACATTTTTTCATTTTTTGTTGACACTCTCACTGCCACAATGAAACTGAGCTAGCAACAACAAAAATTGTCTGAGATAGAGAGAGAGGAGTAAATCATCCTTATCCACAGCATATCCTTTTGCATATCCTTTTGCTTATTAAAGCATATCCACAATATCATTTTGCCGTGTCATGATCAATATATCAATAAATTGTGTAAATGCATTTGGACTACGATGTAGAAGCTTCATACAATAGTCTAATGATGGAGGTTCAGTTTTCATTATATCGACAAGTATTCCTCGAGAAAATATGTTTCTTTTAATAGATAACTATAGAAAATCGTCATCTACAATCAAACGTTTGTAGATAAACATTAGATTCATCATTACTTTTTTTTTGTCATGCCTTCCCATTTTTTAGTCCTAACGCTTTCACACCCAATTACAGACTAACCAGAATTTTTCTACACCAAAAAACATACACTAATCTACTTTATAAAGAAAAATACCTTTGATTTAGAAGCAATTTTATTGAAAATAATTACAATAATAGTATTCACTGATGCATTTTGTTCTCATCAATATATTTTGATAGGACTTCTAATGATGACCGAAGTTTATTTATATGGAAAATATTCACTTTTCCAGCAAAACATAGTTGCTCGTCTTGCTTAAACTTGTTTAATGATATAACGTATCTAGCATACATACTGTCCCATTCAAGGCATAGTCTACAGCCAGCGGTTATGTCCACAGCCACATTGGGTACTCGTATATCGTTGCTGCTGCTGTCGGCTCCATCATTAAACTCCAATTATTTAAATGCACCACATACTTTTTTTCTCCACTAACATGTTCTCAAATAAACAATTTTCCTTGAATGTAATTCTTTGGTCAATACGAATTGCAATGAAAATCATTCCTTTATTTGAAACCCCAATCCCCAAACAAGCTATTAAATATTGAGCAAGCATCAATGCCTTTGATTGGCTCCTATAAAATGCAAATGTCAAACTGTACATTCATTGTGCAATTTTTATCAACAAAAAAACCTTGCCAACTTTTAGAATGTTCAAGTGCCAGTTTAATGACATAGCCATGGGTTTTTCTTGCGCAATTCCAATGTATATTTTCATGTTCCGTTCAAATCAACAGCAATTTCAATGTATATTTTCATGTATATTTAGAATCAGCACCTAGGTTACTACTAACGTAGTTGAAAGTTCTGGAAATTAGGTCTTTGAGGATGACACCCCCCCCCCCACAGTCCTCCGGGAAAAGGTTGTAATTCATACCCTGGGGACATATAAGGTCATTTTATAGAAAGTGTTGTCGTAGAAACTTCAAAAAAGGGCTCGTTTGATTAGAAATTGAAATAGCTAGTGCCCTTTTTAATGGTCAAAAGTGATTGGAAGGCAACTAAAACCCCTTCCACGCCCACCATTTATCCAAACACATCCAATCAAAATTTTTAGAAAGCCATTTTGTTCAACGTAGTTAAAAGTTTTAAAAATTAGGTCTTTGAGGATAATAACCACTTCAGAGCCCCCGGGGCAGGGGTTGTAAGTTATGTCCTGGGGGCAAATACGGTTTTTATAGATAGTGATGTTGTAGAAATTCCGAAGAGGGCTCATACGACTGGAAATTTGAAGGGCTTGTGCCCTTTTTAATAGTCTAAAGTGATTGAAGCATAACTAACACCCCTTTCAAACCCACCAATTCCCCAAACACATTCAATCAAAACTTTGAGATAGCCATTTTGTTCGACGTAGTTAAAAAGTCTAGAAATTGTGTTTTTGAGGATGACACTCCCCCACAGCCCTCAAGGCAAGGGTTGTAAGTTATGCCGCTTGGGTTACATAAGGTTGTTTTTTATATAGAAAGCGTTTTCATAGAAATTTCAAAAATAATTACTGCGGTTAGAAATTGATACTTATAGTGCCCTTTTTAATAGTTGGAAGGGACGGATTAGTAAATAGTAACCCTCACGTACCCAACATGTCCCCAAACACATCTAATACAAACTTTGAGATAGCCATTTTGTTCAATCTAGATGAAAGGTCTAGAAATTATGTCTTAGAGGATGACAACCCCCATCCCTCAGGGCAAGGGTTGTAAGTTATGCCCTGGGGGCATATAAGGTCTCCATTGAAAGTGTCGTCGTAGAAACTTCAAAAGGGCACATTCGATTGGAAACTGAAAGGCCTAATGCCTTTTTTAATAGTCGAAAGTGATTGGAGAGCAACTAACGCCCTTCTCACGCCCACCATTTCCCAAGTCACATCCAATCAAAATTTTTAGACAGCTTTTTTGTTCAACGTAGTTGAAAGTTCTGGAAATTAGGTCTTTGATTATGACAACCCCCTCAGAACCCTCAGGGCAAGGGTTGTAATTTATGCCCTGAGGGCATATAAGGTGTTTATAGAAAGCATTGTTGTAGAAACTCAAAAAGGGCTCGTTAGATTGAAAATTGAAAGGGCTTCTGCCCTTTCTAATAGTCGAAAGTGATTGGAAGGCTTGACATTTTTATGGTAAAGATCGATTTGGGTACAATATCTTATTGGTTTTTCTTTTTCTTTTTTTTTAGACCAGGGCACTTCGTATCGAAGAAGTTGTCTTATGAACTTCGAAAAGGGCTCATTCGATTGATAATAGAAAGGGCTTATGTTTTTAATAGTCGAAAGTGATGGGAGGGCAACTAGTCCCCCTCCAACGCCCACCCTCCCATTTGCCCATTATGTTTAAAAACTAAATGTTGACTTGACTTGACTTACGTGACTTAAGGCTCCTGCCGCGTTGGGGGCGGCGTAGAGAGCGTCACAACTTTGCTCCTCCAGGTTGACCGGTCTGCTGCTATTAGTGGGGCCTCGTCGATAGCAATGTTAGCCATCTCCAGGAATTTGTTGAGGCTATCCTTTCACCTTGTCTGAGGTCTGCCCCTCCGGCGAGACCAGCCATGAACCTTAGCATCAAAATCGTAGACTAATCGGGCTGGGGTTGTCGTCGGCATACGCAGGAAGTGTCCGAACCATCTGAGAGTACGGTGCGTTATTTGGACGGAGAATGGCACTTGGGAGGTGAGTGCGAGTAACCTTGCGTTGCTTACAAAATCGTCCGATCGGAGTCCCTCAATCCGACGGAACTGTTTCGTCTGGCAGACGTCTATCATGCTGAGGATTGTTGATTTGAGAGGCCAGGTTTCCGCTGCATAGAGGAGAACCGAGCTTACGGATGCATTATAAATTCGTATATTCGTGCGCCTAGATATATGCGGCATTCTCCAGAGATTGTTGCGACTTCCGACGATAGACGAGGCTTTTGAAATTCGGCTGCACACCTCTTGCTCTATAGAACCGTCATTAGACAGCACGGAACCAAGATAAGTGAAGTTATAACAACTTCAACAGGAGCTCCGCAAACAGTTATGTTCTCAGAGGGCGAGACTGGGCTTGGGGGCTCAATTGCCATTATCTTCGTTTTAAGAAAGGGCTCAAAACCCCTATGTCTTCCCAAGGCCAGAACATAATTTGCACTTTACTGAAAACAAAATACAAACGAATGTGCATTGTCAGTTTAATATAAATATACTGATATTTAGTAATAAAATTTTAATATCATTTTATTTATTAAAGTTATAAAAGTAAAAAACATTTATATTTTTTCAGATAAGTGCAAATTATGTTCTGGCCTTGGGAAGGCATAGGGGCTTTGAACCCTACTCATGTTAATTTCTGCTCGTCTTGAGTTTGACTCGGTTATTTATTGTAATTTCTGTTCGTTTTAGGTTTCATTTATTTATGGATGCTGATTTGTGGTAGTTTCCCGCTTGGTAGATTTTTTGATTTAATTTTTGCTCATTTTTGGTTTATTGGAGTTCTTTACTTTTCTTTGAAAAGTTTTTTTTGTGAAAAAGTTTTTTAATAAATAAAAAAAAACGACACTATGTTTTGATTTTTATCCACTCAGAACTTATTTTTTCCTTCAATTCTTGTTTCACATCGGCTTCTAAGTTCAGCTCCTTAATAAGGGTTGAGGTTTTTTACCTCCCTTAGATTGGAGCTGATTAGAAATTACATAAAAAAGTTTTCAACTGAAACTAAGGACCAACATTAAAACTTAAAACAAACAGACATTATTCTGTAGAAATAGAAAAGGTCATAGCAGCGTTGTTTCTAAATTAAATTTTAATCAGAACGAGCATAGATTAATTTAAATAAAAAACAAAGTTTTTCCGAGGGAAGTAAAGAGCGAATTTGAAACTTAAAATGAATAAAGTACTACTTCACATCCTATCGAACATATATCAATAAAACTAATGCAAATAGATCAACTGGTGATATTTTCCTATGTTTATAGGATTACAGAAAACTAGCACTTTACTGAAAACACAAAAGTCTAGTAAAAAAACAAGAATATTGACTTAGGAGTCAAAAGTAAATCCTAGCCTCACAGCAACAAACAAATCTATAACGCTTTTCATAGTCCTACAGGAGCTGTGATATCAGTAACTTTCAGTATACAGTTGAAACTATCTTAGAAACTTAGGCATAGAAATAATAAGTTTAAACGCAGACAGTATATAGAATAGTGGGTTGATTTATCAGGTAACATCTTGGTCTCACCTAGTATCCCTCGAAATGAAGAACATATCAACCGTAATATAAACTCTAGAAATCAAGTTATTTCTCTCTATAAAACGGAGGATTTTAAGTTGTGATACAAATTCTAAAGTGAGTTTGTAGTCCTAGTACTAATAAGATTCCTTCACTTCGAACTTGTCTACAAAATAATTATGAAATGTCTTTTTCAGATCCAAAGACGACAGTCAATCATTGAACTGAGCTCATTTTGCCGAAGTGATGCCATATTAAACGAAATAATAAATAAAACAACAATCTAAAAATGCTTTACTTTTATACTACTAAAAGTGTCCTTAAAAGGTTTACTTTTACCGTACCAAAACTCCTATATTTTTTTGTGTTTTCAGTAAAGCGCTAGTTTTCTGTATTCCGACAAACATAGGGAAATATCACCGGTTGATTTTCTCAGGATCGTAACCTTTTCTGGGTAAGACAAAACTTAATGAGACTTATATTTGAAATCAGCATAAAAATCCAATTCTTTTGATATATCTATTGGTATTAAAATTCGGCATTTTAGAGTTTCGGTTACTATTTAGCCGTGTCGCTCCTTACTTACAGTTCGTTACCACACACTGTTTGATTAAATAAAAAAAATATCCCACGAAAATTCCCCTGGGAAACCTTCATCCCTACCATGGGTGCCCATAGGCTGAATTTCAGGGGGGGCTTACCTGGTCTAATCGCACTTCCAGTGCTGTATAATTGAAATATCAAGACAAAATATCATAGGCAGCACGATATATTGTATATATGTGGGCACAATATATTGTTTTTTTTTTTGTTTTTTTTTAGCCAGGGCACTTCTTATAGAAAGAAATTTCATAGGAACTTCAAAAGAGCTCATGGAGGGCAACCAGCTCCCCCTCTCCCACTTCAATCACTTCCCCAAACCCATCCAATCAAAATTTTGAGATGATAGCCATTTTGTTCAGTGTAGTTTAAAGGTCCAGAAATTAGGATTTTGAGAGTGAAAACAACCCCCCCCCCCACAATCCTCAGAGCAAGGGTTTTAAGTTATCTCCTGTGGGGATATAAGTTTTTCTTATAGAAAGGGTGGTCGTATAAACCTCAGAGCGGGCTCATTTGATTGGTAATCAGAAGTTCTAGTGGCCTTTTTAACAGTCAAAAGTGACTGGAGGTCATCCAGCCCCCCCCCCTCTCGTACACCAATCATTTCCCCAAATACATTCAATCATAGTTTTTGAGATAGCCATTTTGTTCAGTGTAGTTGAAAGGTCCAGAAAGTATGTCTCTGAGGATAGCCTCCCCCCCCCCATATAGCCCTTAGGTCAAGGGGTGTAAGTTACGCCCTGGGGACATATAAAGTTTTTATGGAAATTGTGATGGGAATGGTCTCAACAAATTGGAAATTCAATAAAGACCATGGAATTCCAAAATTGTCTTCAATATTCAATTTCAGCTGTTGAAATTCAAATTTTGTTGTTGATAAACATTACAAACAATTTTGTTGAATCTTAAACGATTTTTTTTACAGTGTGGGGCTCTTGGACTAGCAGAACTTCAAAAAGTTATGTTTAATGACACTCATTTTTAAGGCATATCCCGGGAAGGCAGATTTTAAACTTATTACTCATATCTACGTGCTTTTTATCAATTTTACCATCCAAAAGTGCCATATAGCACTAAAAGGCGGCACTTTCGGTACCACTTCTTAAGTGGAAGAGTTTGGAAGCATGAAACTGTACCATTGCAGTAATTATAGTGCAAAGCCCTTAACTCCCCATCCAGACCCTCTTAGTAAGTTTCCTAAATCAAAAGTAAAAGATTATTGTGAAAGCAAATTAACTAAAACTAAAAACTTTTCAACTAAACATCTACCAAAAATTAAGCTTGATTGATCAACAGTTTTGAATTGTTCCTTCAAACTTTACTCGGTTATGAAGTCTGTGCACTAGCTCCAACGGCGTTTATTTATAGGAAGGGATGTCCTTGCCCCCTTAGGTTTTGCTCTCGCCTAGGTTTTGAAATCACCTGTTCTTGGTCATTTCATTGGAAAAGGCACTTGTTTCATTTAAAAAAGTTGGGGAAACAACCGAAAATTCACTTTGTCGGAATGTGCTATTAAGTCAAATTTATAAAAAAAAAAACGATTAAGTATAAATATAAGCTTGTAAATGAGCCCTAACAGCTTTCTTTTGTTACAGAAGCATTCTAGTTTCTGCTAGTCATGAGGTGATTTATAAAGCCCTGTCTTCATTATGGCTTTTTCAGGGGAAGTCGGCCGAGTAAAAACAGGTTTTTGCTCATCGAAAAACAAACGTTCATGAAAAATATGTATTGTTTTGTGAAGTATGGATAATGAACTTTTTGTTTTAGACTAGAATTTTTCTTAGCTGTCAAGGCTGTTTGCAGTATTTCTTAGAGCTGTCTTATCTCCCCTAGATCGGTGATAATTAGAAATTATATTAAAAATAAATTTTCAACTGAAACTAAGAAGCGACATTAAAACTTAAAACGATAATACATTATTCCATATAAATAAAAAAGATCATGGCAGCGTTGTTTCTGCATTAAATTTTAATCAAAAACGGACAAAGATTAATTAAAAAAAAAAAATTCCGAGGGAAGTAAAGAGCGAAGTTGAAACTTAAAACGGACAAAAATTATTACTTCACAGCCTATTAAATATATATTAATATAACTAGTACAAATGAACCAACTAATTATGTTTCCCTATGCTTTTATGATTATACAAAACTAGCGCTTTACTGAAAACACAAAAGTCAAGTATAAGAAACAGGATTATTGATTTAAGAGTCAAAAGTGAGTATATAGCCCGATAACACTAAACGAATCTATAAAGCTTTTTAGAGTGTTACACCAGTTGTGACATCAGTAACTTTCAGTATACAATTAAAATTATCTTAAAAACATAAGCCTAAAACTAAATATTTTTTAATAACCGCAAAGTAATTGAACAGCATACAGAAACATTGGACTGATTTATTAAGCAGCATTTTTCTCTCCCCAGCTATAATACTAATAGTAGATAATATACAGTCTTAAATTGTGAGGAATATACTTTTGTATCACTTGAAATGAAGATCAAATAAGACATAATATGAACTCCAGAAATCCGATTATTTCTATCTATACAAGAGTGAATTTCAAGCTATGATACAAATTCTAAAGCTAGTCTGTGGTCATAACACTATCAAGATGGCCTTACTTCGAACTTGTGCACAAACTAATCATGAAATGTCCTTTTAAGAACCTAAACGAGAGCCAGTCATTGAATTGAGCCATTGTGCAGTAGTGATAGCAAATTAAACGTAAAAAAATAAAGGCAATCCTAAAATGGATTGTTGCTTTATTTTAAAAGGGATTGATCCTAAAAGGGATTGATAATATTTTGATTCTATAAAAAGTGTCCTTAATTGGTTTGTTTTACTGTACCAAAACTCCTATATTATTTTGTGTTTTCAGTAAAGCGCTAGTTTTGCATAATCATAAAAGCATACGGAAACATAATTAGTTGGTTTATTTGTACTAGTTGTTAATATATATTAAATAGGCTATGAAGTAATAAGTTTTGTCCGTTTTAAGTTTCAACTTCGCTCTTTACTTCCCTCGGAAAAACTTTGTTTTTTTTAAAATTAATAAACTTCAAAGAGGGCTCATTGGATTGGTAATCAGAAGTTATAGTGCTCTTTTCAAAAGTCAAAGTGATCAGAAGGCAAATAGCCCCTCCCCCAAACACACACACGTCGTATTTTCCTCAAACGCATCTGATAGAATTTTTAAGATGGCCATTTCTTGTCGTAGAAACTTCGAAAAGGGCTCAGTCGGTTGGTAATTGAAAGGGCTAGTCCCTTCTTTAATAGTCAAAAGTGATTGGAGGCAAACTACCCCCTCCTTATGGATTGGAAATCGGAAGTTAAAGAGCCATTTTTAAGAGTCAAACTTATCGGAGGGCAGCTATACCCCCCCCAACTTCATATTTTCCCCCAATGCATACGACAGAAATTTAAAGATAGCCATTTGTTCAAAAATAGTCCAAAGATCTCATAACACGGCCTTTGGGCTTGACACAACCCCCCGAAGTATGGGGATAAGGGTTTTAAGTTACACCACGGGGGGATGTAAGGTTTTTATTAAGAGGTAGTCTTGTGAGCTTTAAAGAAAGCTCATTTTATTGGAAATGCTTAGTTATGGTTCCATTTTAAAATTCAACCGTGATCGATAGAAAATAGCCCCCCCCCCTCTTCTCTCTGATGTCCTCTTTTCTCAAAACACATTTGATCAAAATTGTGAGACAGGCATTTTGTAGCCAATAGTCCAAAGAGAATATAACATTGTCTTCAGTAATCATATATAAGAAATATTTAGGCGGACGTTGAAATAAATCAAAACAAACTATAAGCATGTGAACTTTCAAAAAGGTGACAAAGCAATATCTCAAGAACATCTTATATTATTAAGTTAGATCTTTAAGAGTAAGTTGTGAGGGGATTTTGAACTAGCCAGAAGGCACTATGTGTATACTTTTAGCACTACAACTACAATTACTGTAACTAATGAGGCTAAGAGTATTAAGGTGAAACTTCTAAGAAGTGTTTAGGGGGCGTTCCAATTAAACGAAAAAACTGTATACCTGCAGGTTTTCAAAAAGGCACATAAGCAATATCATAGGGAGCACCACTCTATAATAGCTAGAAATGTCATTGAAACATTTAAAATATCTAATTCGGTTCAAAATTAAAAGTTCTAGGGCTCTTTCTAAGAGTAAAAAGAGATTGGAGGTCAATCAGCCCGTCTCTCAAGCCGATTTATTTCCCAAAAACATCTAGTCAAAATGTTGAGACAACTATTTTGTTCAGCATAGTAAAACAGTCCAGCAACTATATCTTTAGGGACATTGGGCATGTCAAACACTCACAAGTATGAAAAGCTTGGGATTTTTAAAGAAAAAAAAAACACCGAACGGATATAAAATATTATTTTATTCATGAAAATGACTGTCAATAAAAACGAACAGAAATTCCTCTAAAAAAAACTTTTTCCGCAAAACAAGCTTTTCAACGAAAAGTAAAGAGCTTCATTAAGCCAAAAATGGGCAGACATTAAGTCAAGTAATCATTACAGCGTAAAACTACCACAAATCGCTATCAATAAATAACTGAAACTTAAAATGAACAGAAATTATAATAAATAGCCGAGTCAAGCTCAAAACGAGCAAAAATTAACATCAGTAGGGCCGATAACCCCCATGCCTTCTCAAGACCAGAGCATAATTTGTGCTTTTGAAAACAAAATATGTTTAAATGTTCTCACTTTTTAATAAGTGAAAAACTTTTTTTACTCACTTTTTTTACCTTTTTTTTATTTTAAGGAATACATGTCAGTGTACGTATATTAAACTGACAATCCACGGTCTTTTTTTTTTTTTTTTTTTTTTTTTTTTTTTTTTTTTTTTTTTTTTGCTTAGTAAAGCCTAAAGCCTAAATTATGTTCTGGTCTTGAGAAGGCATGGGGGTTGTCAGCCCTAGTAATGGTAATTTTTGCTCGTTTTGACTTTGACTCAGCTATTTATTCTAATTTATGTTCGTTTTGAGTTTCATTTATTTGTTGATAGTGATTTGTGGTAGTTTTACGCTTGGAAGATTATTTGACTTTATTTCTGCCAATTTTTGGCTTAACAAAGCTCTTTACTTTTCTTTGAAAACTTATTCTGTGGAAAGTTTTTTAAATTAATACACATATATGACAACGTCATTCAGCAGGAGGGGGGGGCTTGTGCCCCCCATGGGTACCCATGATTCCTACGGAAAATTTTCTCCGTGGGAAATTTCTCTTCACCACACTAAATTAGCCCCAAAAATCTTCGCATATTTTCAAATAACAAATACTGCATGTCAACAATGGTAAAACTGCATAACTTACAGCCTGTTCTCCAGTGACTGTAGTAAGTCATGTCACCCCCAATGGCACGGTTATTGGACTTTCCAACTATGCTGAATCAAATGGCTGTCTAAATTTTGATAGGATGTATTTGAGGGAAAGCAGACGTGGGAGGGGGCTAGTTGCCTTCCAATCCTTTTGGTCGCTTACAAGGGCACTATAACTTTTCATTTTAGTTAGAATGAGCCCTCCCCAGACCTTCTAAAAGCATTGAGTGGATATGATTACCCCAGTGGATAAAAATATAATAAATAAATTTGTAATTAAAAATATAATTAATGAAGGTGTATATAACACACCTTCCGGCAAAAAATACAAAATTTCACATTCTCGTAGATAGGAACTTGAAACCTTTTCAAACCGGGTTCTCTAATATGCTGAATTTGAAGGTGTGATTTCCAGTAAGATCGCTTGACTTTTTGGGGGTACCTCCTCCCTTTTTGATAATTAGGAAAATGTTGTCAGGCTCGTAACTTTTGAATGGCAACATTAAACTTAACGAATTTTATATATTTGGGATTAAGATAAAAAGTCAGTTTTTTTATGCATCTAATGTTATCAAAATTTACGCTTTTTAGAGTTTCGGTTAGTGTCGGGTCGGGTCACTCCTTGATTACAGTTCATTAGCACGACCTGTTTGAAAGTAAAAAAATGAGCAAAAATTTATTTAAAAGATCAAAGTCTATCTTACGTAAAAACAAGATGGAAGTTGAAACTTAAAACGAACAAAAATTTATTGCTTCGGCGATTACATAAGATATGCTTACAAAATTGGCTCAAATAAACTGACTCGAGGTATCTACCAATATCCGTAGAATTCTAAAAACTAGCGTCTACTGGAAACTAAGCTTGCTAGAGCTTTCTAGAGAATTAAAATTGTATACTAAAAGTTATCGATATCATATTCGCTGAAAGATAATAAAGAGGCTTATAGATTTGGCTTGGTATTGTGCATAGAGTTTTTATAGAATTCATAGTTTTCTGCCCCTAAGGCAACATTCTGTTTTTTTTTTGTTTTTTGTTTTCAATAAAGTGTTAGTTTTAACACCCTACAGACATGAAAATGTTATGCGTCTGAGTCAGTTATGTGCGCTAGTTTTGTACATACATCTTGCGTAATAGGCGAAGCAATAATTTTTGTTCATTCTAAGTTTCAACTTCGCTTTTTACTTCCATAAGAAAAATTTAGTATTTTTTTAAATTAATTATAAACAAATGTCCATACAGAAAGTCTTTGATGTAATAGAGCCAGTCAGATTAGAGTTGAGGACTGAAGCATATTGTCTTCAACTAGCTATGTACTATCTTACTACATAATTAAAAGGAATAAACAAAAAACATCAAATACGTTCAAACAGTTTAAACCTTCACTTCTGCGCAAAAAGACAAAATTAGTGAAAGGAAGAATTGTGGCTCATTACTAAATAAGCTAATCGTAAAAGAGCTGTCCTGATTCCGAGGTCTGCCTCGGGTATGAATTTTGACAGTAGATTAACTTTTCCTCTCAGGAGTGAATGACCGATGAAAATCCCGGTTGAAACTTTTAACAGTTCTTAGTCAGTGAATGATCGAAAGGGAACGCAGTTTCGCTTAAGGCTGGTTTTTTAAACACAGGTGCCAAAAAACTCAGTCTTTTGAACCGAAAACGGTCGCTCATCGAATCGTGACCAGCAACTGCTTATCTTTGACAAAAGGTGCCATAACAACAGCAAGGTCCCATTATGAGAACAGTATGCACAATTTTTTAGAGAACTAAAACAAAATAATCTTATCGTTTAAAAAGAATAGGCCTAATTGATTACGAATTAACTCTCTGATAAAAGATTAATTTAAAAAAATTAAGTTTTTCCGAGGGAAGTAAAGGGCAAAATTGAAACTTAAAACGAACAAAAATTATTACTTCACAGCCTATCTAACATATATCAACAAAACTAGTGCAAATAAATCAACTGGTGATATTTCCCTATGTTTGTGGGATTACAGAAAATTAGCTCTTTACTAAAAACAAAAGCCAAGTATAAAAAACAATGATTTAGGAGTCAAAAGTAAATGCGTGGCCTCAGAACAACAAACTAATCTAGGTACTCGTGCATTAAATGGTCACTTCTAAAAAGTCAACTTTGGTTAATGCTAATGAAATAAAGTAAAATAGGATAAATATATAATAGTTTAGAAACAAATTTGGGCTATATATTTGCACATTAGGTCTCACCTAGTATTACTCGAGGTGAAGAACATATCAACCGCAATACGCACTCTGGAGTTTGGTCCACCTTTGCCCCCGCCCCGAGATTTTGACGAAATTACATTCCTGCTTTTAGTGCTATATCACACTTACGGTTGGTAGAGTTGATAAAAATCACGTAGATATGAGCAATAGCTTTTAAATGAGCTCTTAAACGTCACTCTAAAAAGTTCTGGTAGCCCAATAGCCCCAGCTTTTCCACTTGAGACAAGATACCCAAAAAGGCCTTTTTTAGTGTCAAAAGAACTTGCTGATGGTGCAATTTATAGGAAGGACGTATATATGAGCAATATTTTTTATATGAGCTACTAAAAATTTTTCTAAGATACAGGCGATACAAAAACGTCCAATAACAAGACGCCCATACTGATACGCGTATTATCGATACGGCCGATAGCGATACAGCGTACAGCCCTTTTCCCAGGAACTATGGAGGGTCATATCATCACCAAAACCATAGATATTGGACCTTTGAACTATGTTGGACAAAATGGCTGTCTCGAAATTTTGATTGGATGACTTTGGGAGGAGGGGGCCTGTAGGGAGGGGGGATAGTTGCCCTTCAATGTTTTTGGTCATTTAAAAAGGCCACTAGAAATTTAATTTCCTTTCGAATGAGCTATTACACATCTCTCTATGATGCTCTGGTCACCCCCTAGCCCCGCTAAAAAAAAAAACAAGAAGAAAAGAAAAGAAAAGAAAAAAAACGGGGGACAGATCAGTGCTACCCATGGAAAAAGTGATTTGGCCATGCTGATTCCAATGGTACATTTTTAATTTTGATCTGACTCTATTTTCAAGGGGTTTCAATTTTTTTAAATCACCATAAATTTCTTTTCGCAATAAACTTTTACTTTTAGGAAGAACCGAAATAATAGTTACCATTCCTGAATCAGCGTCAGATGGAAATTTGTTTCAGTATGTAGCTTTTTCTTAACGCGGTTTTTAACTTTTGGTTACTATGGACTGTGTTTCGCTCTTTACTAGGTTGCAGCTACCGCTGCAACCATGATAAGCATGAAGATACTCCACAGCCATTGATGGTGCATGGGTATCGAACCGGCTATTCATTTTCTGAGTCTATCTTACAGGGACAGGTAGTAAAAATGTCAACCACCCTTGAGGCAGCGAACTCCGAACCTCGTACTGCCAAGGGGAGGGGGGTTTACGCCTCCTGCGCCCCCTTATGGGCACCCATACTAAACAACAAGGTATTCAAAAGAATAAAAAAATACCGAGAGGTTGTGTGTTTTGGAGCTGTATTTTGAGTAATTACGCGCAGACACAAAAGAATGAAGAAAAGAAATACCACCATGATTGCCATTTTTAATTTGTAAGGGTAAACATTTACAGTGCTTGAAGACACTTGGTATTTTTCCTATTAAATCTAATTGTGTAAGAAGATTATTATATAATTGACTAATTACTTATGGAATAATAAGGCTACATAACATTAAGACACAGCTTTCAAACAGACCTGTCAAGCCTTAAAGACTACATTCAGCCAGAGTGGGAGGACGTCGTAGCTAAAGCCAACTTCAGTGATGATAAGATCATGATCTTATTGCACAATCAAAACATAATCTTATAATTATATATAGCTAGGAGAGAATATGCTACTTGTGCATTATACGGACACTTCTGAAAAATCAAGTTTGGTTAATGCTACTGAAATAAAATAAAATAGGATGAATATATAAAAGTTTAAAAACAAGTTTGGGCTATATATTTGCACATTAGGGGGGTGGGGGGGGGGTAAATCATACCATATATTAAATACATAACCTAACCTAACCTAGGTACCTCCCCCCCCTAAACCACCGAAAAAAACAGTTTAAATATCGTAAACGCAATGAAAACTACCCTTTGCATTCCATTTCTCAATAGCGGTCTCTTGAAAATAACCAGTCTGGCGGGTTTTGTCTCTCATTAGTATATAAAAGTGTACGCTTAATGCACCAGTACCGAGAATATTATTTTCTACCATTACTGGTTCTTGCCACCCCACTCTGTGTAGCTGGCACTGTTTTACATGAAATTAATTAAAAAAAACACTTTTTCCACAAAATAAATTTTCCAAAGAGAATTTAAGACAAAAATAAAGTCAAATAATCTTCCAAGCGTAGAACTACCACAGATCACTATCAATATGTTGAAACTCAAAGCGAACAGAAATTACAATAAGCAGCATAGTCAAACTCAAAACGAGCAAAAATTAATATGAGTAGGGCTGATAACTCCCATGCCTTCTCAATACCAGGACATAATTGTGCTTTACTGAAATAAAACAAAAAACAAACAAATGACCGTGGATTGTCAGTAATTTATAAATACTGATATTTATTCCTTAAAGTTTAGAACATAACTGTGCTTTACTGAAAAACAAACAAACAAAAAACAACTAAATGACCGTGGATTGTGAGTAATTTATAAATACTGATATTTATTCCTTAAAGTTTAGAACATAAATGTGCTTTACTAAAAAAAAAAAAAAAAAAAAAAAAAAAAAAAAAACAAGCAAGTGACCGCGGATTGTCAGTAATTTATAAATATTGAAATTTATTCCTTAAAGTTTTCATATTTTTAATTTATCAAAGTAAAAAAATGAAAACATTTAAAACATAGTTTGTTTTCAGTAAAGCACAACTTATGTTCTGGTCTTCAGAAGGCATGGGGTTTATCAGCCCTACCCATGCTAATTATTCCTCGTTTTGAGTTTGACGCGGCTATCTATTGTAATTTCTATTTGTTTTGAGTTTATTTTATTTATTTATAGTGATTTGTGATAGTTTTACGTTTAGAAGATTATTTGACTTTATTTTTCCTCATTTTCAGCTTATTGGAACTCTTTACTTTTCTATGAAAAAATTGTTTTGTGGAAAAAGTTTTTTTTTAATAAGTTTCCGTTCGTTTTTTATTGACATAGACTTTTTCTTGGGAAATAATATTATTACATATCTTTTCGCTTTATTTCTATAAGAATCCATAGTTTGGCTTGCTATTTGTATGTTGGAGAAACTTTTCAACAGTTTTTAATCCTGACACAAACAGAAATTTTAATTTCAACCTGCACGCATACAGTTTGTTCCTTTAACTGAAACTCCCCCTAAACGTTCCCTAAAAGTTTCACCTGAATATCCTTAGCTTCATTAGTTGCAGTAACTGTAGTGGTAGTATGGAAAGTATACATATAATGCCTTCTGGCTAGTTCAAAATCCTCCACAACGTATTCTTAAAGGTCTAACTTAATAATATAAGATGTTCTTGAAATATGGCTTTGTCACCTTTTTGAAAGTCCACATGCTCATAGTTTGTTTTGTTTAGTTCAACATCCGCCTAAATCATGGTTGCAGCTAGACCCCAGTGCTGCGCCGATGAGGGAAGACCGGCGGTGGCGGGGCCAAAACAGCGCGCCGCCGCCGCGGCGCCGGTAAGATGTCGGCAGCGCGCCGCCGGTGCGATCAATGTTGACCGCAAACATTAATGTTTTCATCAGTCTTTCTCAAATCACTGCTTAAATTTTCAACAGATTCGAGCCTATTCATGAGTTCAAAAATTCACAAGTCGCTGGCTGGAAACGGGTCTTCTTCGTTATTCATCAAGAGATGTAGAAATCTGGTAGAAACGAAATGGCTGTGGCGTTTCAGAACTCTTGCATAATACGAGTGGTTGAAGTATCTATTAGCTATGTATTCTTAACATAAATAATTATCAAAGTTAGTAGTTTTTTTCATCGAGCATTACTGCATACAAAACTTCAAATACCGTATCACAAAATTCATCAGTTATCTGGGTAAAAACTTTGAACTTAGAAGCTTAATTTTTTCATTATGCCCTTTGCCTATATCTGTTTTCTTACCTTAGAAACAGTTGAAATCGCCGACTTTGATATTGATTGTTTTTTTTTGCTCTTTTGGATTCATAAAAAGCCTTCTTGTATTAAAAACTGGTTTTTAATAACAATTTTAAAAAAAATGCATTTTAAAGTTTTTTTTTGCCTGGTAATTTTAAAGTGTGAATCTGCCTGGTACTTATGAATGAATGTTTTCAAAGTAAACCCGTTTCATCAATAAGAAAAAAAAACGGGTTGGACGCATATGTCCCTTTCCTTTTGGACGATAAAACTATACAAATGCTGTACTAAGTATAACTCACGAAAATCTTGTTGATTTTTGTCAACTTTTCAACTTTTTGGCATCCCTGCTTTCAATAAAAAAGAATCAAGGTATTATCACTTAAATATAATAGCTCCCTATGCCCCCCCCCCTGCATACCATCTTGATAGGATGCCGTCTCTGCTTTAAATAAAAAAAAATAATTAAATTATTGGCATTCCTGCTTTAAAAAAAAAATCAAGGTATTATCATTTAAATATGATAGCTCACTACCCCCCCCCCCTCTGAATACCACCTTGATAGGATGCCTTGATATATGTAAACAACTTTTTGGCACCCCTGCTTTCAATAAAAAAAATCAAGGTACTATCACTTAAATATAATAACTCCCTATGCCCCCCCCCTCTGGATACCATCTTGATAGGAACCGTCTCTGCTTTAAATAAAAAAAAATAACTAACTTATTGGCATCCTTGCTTTAAAAAAAATCGACTTATTATCACTTATATATGATAGCTCACCACCACCCCCTCTGGATACCACCTTGATAGAATGCCGTCTCTGTTTTAAATTAAAATAAATAACTTTTTGGCATCCCTGCTTTCAATAAAAAAATTTCGAGATATTATCATTTAAATGTAATACCTCCCTCCCCCCCCTCTGGATACCACCTTGATAGGATAACGTCTCAGCTTTTGACAATCAATACACCCTTTTGTCAATCAATATACACATATTGTGTCTTGATGTTGTGTTCAACACTCCCTTCAACATTCTCTGAAAGGCTCAATTAAATGACCTTTGTCTTCTTCGAAATTAAAGTTGAACCTTTCTCAACCTTTCTCAATTACATATACTATATGTAAAGAATGAACAAATTACCTAACTTATAGTCCTTGCCCTGAGGATTGTAGGGAGGTTGACATCCCCAAAGACATAATTACTGGACCTTTAAAAAGTGCTGAACAAAATAGCTCTCTTAAGATTTCTACTGGATGTGTTTTGGGTTATCCAGTTATGCCCCGAATTCCAATCAAATAAGCTCTCTCGGATCCAAAGTTTATATGACCACCCGTTCCATAAAAACCTTATATGTCCCGGGGCATAACCTACAACCGTTGCCCATTGGCCCTGTGGGGTTATGTCCACGCTAAAAACATTGTTATATGATTTTTCGACTGTTGGTAACAAAATGGCTAACTCGCAATTTCAATTGAATGCGTTTCGGGAAAAGACGATATCAGGGGGGGGGGACTATTTGCTCTCCATCCCTTTTGACTCTTAAAAGAGAACTAAAACTATTCATTTCCTATCAAATGAGCCTGTTATAAAGTTTACACGACCACCCCTTCCATAAAACCTTATATACCCCTGGGGTAAAACTTACACCCCTTGCACTGCGGGTTGTGAGGGGGAGGAGGGGGGAGGGGTGGTTCATCCTCAAAGACATAATTTCCAGAGCTTTAAACTATGCTGAACAAATGGCTATCTAAACATTTTGATTAGATATGTTTGGGGACATGATGGGCGTGGGAGGGGATTGTTGCCCTCTCATCACTTTTGACTATTAAAAAGGGCACCAGCCCTTCCAATTTCTAATTGAATGAGTCCTTTTCGAAGTTTCTATGACAACAAAAGACCATCTCAAAATTTCTATCAGATGAATTTCGGGAAGAGGCGCCGTGGGGGGGGGTATCTGTCCTCCAATCACTTTGACTCTTAAAAGGGGCATTAGAACTTCTGATTACCAGTCCAATGAGCACCCTCCGAAGTTTCTACGGTCACAATTTCTATAAAAACCTTATATACTCCAAGAGCATAACTTACAACCCTTACCCTGAGGACTGTGGGGGGTTGTCATCCTCAAATATATAATTTCCGGACATTTCAACTACGCAGAACAAAATGACTTGTCTCAAAAGTTTGCTTGGATGTGTTTTGGGAAATGATTGGTATGGGAAGGGGGTTGGTTGCCCTCCAATCACTTTCGACTGTTAAAAAGGGCACTAGCGTTTTCAATTTCCAATCAAATGAACCCTTTTTCAAGTTTTTTCGACAACTTCTTCTACATGAAGTGTCCTGGTCTAAAAAAAAACGCAATATAAAATAATAATAATAATAAATATATAATACGTTGTGCCCGCATCGCTCTTTACTTAGGCAGCGCTATTGCACTGCCTATGATACCATCAGCTATTGACGTTTGCAAATGATTAATCATCGGCCAGTCCGCGAAATGTGCAATTTTCGGAAATTTGAAGAAGGTTATTTCGTGGACAGCTTGACAACTAATAAGTTAAAACAGCTTCTCAACACACAACCAGAAAAAAAAGAGAAAACTATTTGTTTATAGTCGATCCAGAGTTTGTATTATTTTTGTACGTCTGTTTTCTTGGGAAAACAAGTATCCCTCAATTTTTATCGATTATTGACCGATCTGTAAAACTATTTTATGGGCCGCTTTTAGATAAGCCAAAAATTTTTTATTATTTTTTTTTGTGCACTGGGCCTCCCTTGAAGCATAGACTTGCGGAAATAAATTTCTTGCTAATCGGAAAAAAGAGTTTCTTGATCCTTTTTTTTAAAATTTATCATCCCTTGTCCCTCAACAAAAAAGATATCAAGAAAGTTTTAACTCGATCTCCAAGCTGTTCCTAAGATATTACAGATATGCTATATTGATAGCTATGGTGCACAAAGCGTCTATCGATTTACCCTGATTCCTTATTGTGATAAAAAGTTCCACGGGGCCCATAGCACAAACATTCTTGTTGGCGGACTGGAAGAAAAAGCTTGGGCCCCCATAATTCCCTTCCTCGACAAAAAATCTGAAGTCCCTTTTTTTCCTAACAATCAAAATCCTTTCGGCATTAAATCCCCATTACCCCTCTCCCCCCGCAATCCCAGAAAGTTTAAATTATACCCCCCCCCCAAGCTGTTACCGATATATTGCAGATACGCTATCTCATAAAACAAGGTAGATATATTTCGATCCCACAAGTCCTACAATGGTCTATAGTGTACAAACTTTAACACAGATTAGAAGGAATTTTTTTTAGCTCCCTTTCCCTCTTCTATACCCTCTCCCAAGGCTTGATTTGAGGTTCATTTACTTCATCTCGGACATAAATTTCAGGGTGCAAAAACACAGGTACACACCATCTTTTGCGTGCTCAGGTACGGAGGATGTAATATTGTTTGAGAAGCCTATCCCTGTGAAACTGGGAAATGTGGAACTAAGGAACGATCTTCATGGGTTCCAATCCGATTCGACAGTCAATACGAACAATGCCCACATATTCTATTAAAATCTACGGATAAACAATAGGTATTTTGCATAATGTAGGACCTTTAATAAAGGGATTCAAGAGTAGTTTTGACTTGGGGTAATCTTTGACCTTCCGGCTATTCCGAATAAGTTGGCTACCTTAGAATTTGTATCTGATACCAATGAGGGTGAAGGGAGCGCCTAAGGACGAAACGGGCACTGGAGGTAAACCTGGTTACCCTCCAATAACTTTTATCTTCTCATAGAAGGCACCAGAAATTTCAATTTCCAATCAAGCGAGTACTGAACTTAGCGAGTACCAAGATCCGTAATACTGAGATCCTGAAGACCATCTAGTTAGCGAACCTCTCCACCCTAGTGGAGCAACTTACTCTGCCTCCCACCTTACTCTAATTTACTCTAACTACCCCTGCAAGGATCATTTCGGACTTCAATCCCTCGACTGTCTGCAAACGGCTTCGAGGGAGGCCGTGGACCAGATGGGCTGATGTTATATATCAAGGCCGCTTCAACCGCAACATCGACCCTAATGATGCCCCACCCCTAGCCCTGGACAGGGCTGCTTGGAGAAGATTGACAGCGCTGTCAACCAGTTCCCTCGAGTCCCCTACCAAGTTTCTACAGACACTCCTAGTGGCCGAGAAAAATCAATAATGTATGAAAGATACTACGGTCTGTATTAAATCTGCATTGTTGTGTTGAATCTGGACTCTTGAGCTTGTGAATGTAATAAGTAAGAAATTTTGGTTACGAAGTTAAAATACCAGAGGCTATTACTTTAATTACCTGTGCAGATATAAAAACTCGAAATAAACAAAAAGTCCCATTATTGGGACTGAATGGATGTTTGGTTTGATTTGAATGGAATCCAATTATTTTGAAGAATTAATTTTTAAAAAAATAAAGTTTTTCTGTGAGTAGTAAAGAGAGAAGTTAAAAGTTAAAACGGACAAAAACTATTAGGCTACTTCCAAGTCTTTCTAATACAGATGAATTTAAACAAGGAAAACTGCTTAGCTGATATTGTTATTCTATGATTTCTAAATTAAAGAAAACTAGCACTGTACTGAAATCACTAAAGGCCAAGTATAAAAAACAAGAATATTTATTTGGGAGTCAAAAGTAAATACGTAGCCTGAAAACGACAAACTAATCTTTAACGCCTTTCATAGTCTTACAGGAGCTGTGATATCAGTAACTTTTAGCATACAATTAAAATTTTCTTAAAAACATAGGCATAAAAATAATAAGTTTACAGTCATTAAACAGCATAAAAATAATGGATTGAATTATCATGTAACATTTTGGTTTCACCTAGTATTGCTCGAAATAAAGAACATATCAACAGGGTTCCATTGTAACTGAACCCCCGTGTAACTGAACCCCAAGCAACTGAACCCCCGTATAACCGAAACCCCGTGCAACTGAACCCCCGTATAACCGAACCCCCGTGCAACTGAACCCCCGTGCAACTGAACCCACGTGCTACTGAACCCTCAAGCAACTGAACCCTCGTGCAACTCAACCCCCGTACAACTCAACCCCATTTAACTAAACCCCCGTGTAACTGAATCCCCATGCAAGTGAACCCACATGCAAATTACTCACCATGTAAGTGAGCCACCATTCAACCAAGCTACTGTTCAACTCAACCCCCCTGCAACAGAACCCTCGTGCAACTGAATCCTCATGATACTGAACCCTCATGCTCCTAACCCCACGTGCAACTGAACCCCTTTTAACTGAACCCTCATGCAACTCAACCCCCGTGCAACTGAACCCCATTTAATTAAACCCCATGTAACTGAACCCCCATGTAACTGTAACTGTGTGTAACCATGTAACCATGTAACTGTGTGTTAACAGAACACAACTGATGAGCGAAAAGTGATGAAAGAGAGGGGTAATACCGAACTCTCAGCTACCATTCTTGGGAGACATCTGACAGTTTATAAGTGACCATGGAAATCCCGTGTTGTTTTGAAGTCACTTTTCTGTGAATAGGCAGCGTGGCGGCAGAGTGCACCTGGCGACGATAAATCACATCAGTCACATCAGGAAAAAATTACTCAGTGATAATTTATTGCTCCTGCTAGCATTATGCGTTCTAGGTCTGGGCCTAGGGACCTAGTGGTAAATCCAGGCCTGAGCGTGCACATATTTCCTTTTGTTGAATTGACTTTCCCTTTAAGCACCCTCTGAAAGTTCCAACTTAATACACAAATCCGTTTTTGAGATATGCCATTTTGAAAATCTGTATGCACATAGTGTCTTTTGATTAGTTCAAGTTCCACCTCAAATACCTTATTCTGTCAAATTTTCAACTTGATGTGTGTAGCCTTAATACTGCTAGTTTAATAGTAGCAGAGGTCGTAGTAGGAGCAGTAGAAGTAATAATAGTGTTGAATAAGTAGTAGTAGTAGCAGTATTAATAGCAGTAGTAGCAGGTAGATGCCCCAGATGTTTCATCTTGATCAGCTAAGCTGTTCCAAAAAAAATTGTTGATACACCTGTATCAGCAATGTGTGTGAAATCTGATACCTTTGCCTTTGAGCCTCTTTGCCGACCAGGAAAAGGGCTCGAATCGGCTAAAATGGCTTTGGACTGGCGTCCCTCCTTAAAATAATTATAAAAATTTACCTTCTTATTTTCCAAATCAATTATACTACGAGCCCCCAGGGGTAGAACAAGATCTCTAACCACTATCTATTAAAGATCCAAATGGCCTGTGGTGACGAATAGGGCATGTACCAATCACAATTAAAGATAATCTCTCAATTCTCACAACAAAAAATGAAACAAAAATAATCAAAAGAAAAAATGAAAAGAAAAAACACAAAAAGAAATAAGGTATACATTCTAAATAAAGGAAAACGAAGAAAAAAATCATTATTAATCACCAAAGAGCACAATACAATCACACACGAGGGTATCCAATCTAAACTCTAACAGCCAATTCAAATTACTTAACTTTACATTACAAACTATAAAAACAAATATAATTTTTTCTTGATTAACTACATACAACGAGTGACCGTTAAGTGATTAACTACAGTTAAGTGACCAAAAAGATTGGAGGGCAACTAGCCCCCTCCCTACAGGTTCCCTCCCCCAAAATCATCTAATCAAAATTTCGAGATAACCATTTTGTTCAACATAATTGAAAGGTCCAATATCTATGGTTGTAGTGATTATATGACCATTCATAGTCCCTGGGGAAAGGACTGTACGCTGTATTGGTATCTTATGTGTCGATATCACGCGTATCGGAATGGGCGTACTGTTATTGGGTGTTTTGGTATCCTCATTTTTAGTAGCTCACATAAAAGATAATGCTCATATATACATCCTTCCTTCTTATAAATTCCGCCATCAGCATGTTCCAAATGGCACTAAAAACGGCATTTTGGGTGCCTTGTCTCAAATGGAAAAGCTGGGGCTACTGGGCTACCAGAACTTTTTAGAGTGACGTTTAATGGCTCATTTGAAAGCTATTGCTCGTATCCATGTGACTTTTATCAGTTCTACCATTTATAAGGGTGATATAGCACTAAAAACAGGGGTGTAATTTCGTCACAACCCTGGGGGGGAGGTGAACCATACTTTCCCAGAGCAAGTGAAAATGTCAGTGAGAAATAAAAAAAGCCTTATAGTACCATAAATGTAAAGAATTACTAAAGAAAACTGGCCCGCTTCTCTTAATTATGCAGGCTTATCTTAGTTTTGACAAGATTTTTGAAGAAACTAAATTTCAGCTGGGGGGGGGTAGCTGGGGCCTGGGGGGCAAAATGGGGTCTGGAGTGGGCATTTTCTCCCTACATCATAACAAATACGCCCTGACAAAAAACAACACTTTTTAGTCCAGTAAATCTACGGAAAAAAATCGACGATCTGGGACAAAATTGCAATATAAATGATTTTTACACCATTTTGTAGAGAGAAAAAATCTGTACAACATACCAAAAGTCCCCACGAATCCCCTTGGCGGAACAGGGTGAAAAACCAAGGAAAGGGGAAAATCCAGGAGAAAAATTGAAAATCTACGACCGGTAGTTTTTGATGCTGAGAATGGCATTCCTTATGCTCTTGGGTCCAAGAAGATCGAATATGCGTTTTTTATTGCTGCATAATAAGTCGGTCCCCCGTTTCCCCACTTACAATGGGCAAGGGGGGTGTGTGTGTAAATAAAGATCCTGTAAAGCAGTTTACAAGACTTGCTCTCTGGGGTTCCCCAGTGCGAGAAGGATGAATATGTCACTTTGATTGCTCTGTCATTAGCCTTTCCTCCCGTTTTCAAGTTACAAGGAAAAAGAGAGTGAAATCCAGATATCCTATAAAGGGAAAAGATAGTCAGACGGCTCTACAGAATTTGGAGAGGAGACAAAGGTCTATCAACTCCGTTTTAAGACCCTCTAACACCGTTTTGCTGAGAGTTTAATATCCTATTCCCTGGTGCTTCTCTTTTCCTGTTTGCTGGAGATTCCCTACCTACTGTAGATTCCATCGTTCAAGCAATAATGCAGGTTTGCCGTCCCTGATCTTTGCTCACTCCTTTACAAGCATACCTTGAAGTCCAGCTACACCGGCAATCTGGTTCACGTTGTCTCATCGATCCGATGAATAGGCTAGGTTTTCCTACTTCTTACTCTGAAGTGCTTCGATTCGAGCGTTCTGCCGGAGTAACTCATGGTACAGAATTTCCAGGGATAACTTGTAAAACTTTTATCCAGTTCATTGGCGACAATGTCGACCACGACATTGCCACACCAAGGCTACCCAAATTTCCAATCATAATCCAAAGAGCAGTTTAAACCTTGAAGTACTCCAGCATATTGGAAAAGTGCTTTTCTTCTTCTACAACAGAAGCCAACAGGAGAACAGTCTTCTGTACAAACCAATCCCGACCATCAACTTCGACGATAAGATCGATGGCATTGACCTATTATGGCGTGCAAGCTGAATACATAACACGAAACGGGTCGAATGGAGTGGATTTACGCAAGCAATTCACCCTGGGTCACACAAAGGCTTTGCAAGAATTGTTTTTCTGCCTATGATCGACTATAATCCCTCCGATCTTTCTTGTGTATATACGATATTATGTTTATCTCCGATAAAGCAGGCCAGCACGGAATGGTACTAGTTGTGACTTTCGACCAACCTTTGTACATGAAAGCGGTGAACATCAACAATGCTGAGCCTGCTAATAGTCCTCTCAAGGGAGCAGTTCCAATGATCGATGGTCTCCATTGCCGTATGAGCTTTCTTGGAGCAATCGGGCGCTTGATGACGGAAACAGGAATAAAAGAATTGCTCGAATGCCCATATGTCGATAACACCATTAAGCATATCTTTAGCGGTGAGGCTGTTTCAAGTGCCATGAGAGCGCACGAGCTTATAGATTCAGCATTGCAGATCACTCTCATTTGCAAATCGTATGGTTTCGACTGCACCGATGACATACGTGCGAGTCATCAAGACTTTGCAGAAGCTTCGGCAATATGTATAGCTCTACTGAATGGGGAAGTAACTCTTAAAGACGCATCCAATGCAGACGTAGTGCGTCAAATCCAAACGGGAATAATAGGTTTCAAGACATAATGCAGAACAACAGGACTGCAAAATATGGCTTCAGTATTCAGAAATGTCTGGAGTGCTTAAGAAGGCCATAAAGGCAGAACGGACCAGAAACTGGGTGCAGTATCTTCAAGCACCCTCTGAGATGCTCCCTTACTTTGTAGCTGCAGGCCACAACCTGTACAACAAGTCGGTAAGAATATTTCTTCAGCAAATGGAAGAGCTGAAAGAAAGTAACCAGAAGCTGTGTAAAGACATCACGGATGGAATGTTTGTCATTTGAAGAAGAGATTGATTTTGGGCTGGGCTCTCTCCTCACTTAGTAATTGAGCTAGTAATGGTGAAATCGCTTAAAAGAAGAATGGGACTCATGAGAGGAAATGGGACGAATAGGATCCAGAGATTGACCTGGACAATGTCAATGCTAGTGCGAGCTGAATTGAATGACCCTATGCATCCTCTTATCGGCGTTGAGTACGTGTCATTTGACCAGCACGTTTCCGCAAGACCAGCTCGGATACAAGGAGATAGAAAGGACGTAAAGGCTTTAGTAGCTTTTTTTGCGCAGTCCTGTCCGAACGACAGCTGCATTCAATTGCGCAATATTGTGAATGGTATGACAGCAGCAAGGGATGTCAACGCGGATACAGCAAAGGCGATGGAAAAAGAAATTCTGAAGTCAATGGACGATGACCGATGCCAATCGCAACATCTTCAAGCGTAAAAGCAAAGCTATTACGATGACCTATTAATGCAACATTTCCGAAGTTGACGGTGAAGACATGCAAATTGATGCAAGTCTTCTGTTTCAACGTGTTGCAGCAGCGGCAACTACAGCCGGAGGGGATATAGAAGAAACTCTCAGATTCGAACTCTCAAGCTACCCTACTGCCCTTTTCGAATCGTCAAGCCTGCCACGACAGCCAGATAAAACGGAGCTAGCGAAAGTTATTTGGAAATTAGGAGGCAGAACCTGTAAACGTCCTATCAAAAGAGCCGGAAAAATACGTGATCGATGGCGGATGGCTGATCCAGCATGTTCCGTGGAAAACAGGAAACACTTTCGAACAGATTTGCAACAGTTACGTTTAATTCGTGACACAGAAGTATTCAAATGTTTCCGTCGTCTTTGATGGTTACACTTCAGGTCCGTCTACCAAAGATGTCACCTAGGTTAGACGAACGAAACGCATCCAGTGTCCGACCGTCAATTTCAAACTGAGTATGAAGCTGCAAAGGAAGAAGGATGACTTCTTGCGGAATCCCAACAAGAAGCAGAACATTATTCGATCTACTGGTAAGAAGCTTTTCCAAGTGGGCCTTACTGTCCTTTATGCAGATAGAAATGCGGAACTTCTAATTGCATTTACCGGTTTTAATGCGACCAAGAAAATGGTAACCGCAATAGTCGGAAATGACACCGATTTATTGATCCTTCTCCTCCATCACCTGCCTCTGGAAGCCGGGGATCTCCACTTCAAAACCAGTACCAAGTCAAGAGCGCTGTCAACTAAATATTGGCACATCAACCTTATCAAAAGATAGCTTGGACAGGTTTGTCACTCTATTCTTTTTGGCCACGCCTTACTTGGTTGCGACACGACCTCCCGTTTGTTTGGGACAGGAAAGCAGGCTGTCCTGCCATTCCTGAAAAGCCATGAAAGTAGTAATCAATGTTATACTTTGCTCGGGTATATAGCAATTCCCATGTTATTTGCCCACTTTACGTTCCATGGCACCTTTCCATGGCAGATTACCAGACTGAGTATTGCTATTGTTGTCAATTGAATATGGAATTATACAAAACCTACCAGACAGCTTTCTTGGCCAACCAGACAGGTTTCTGGGCCAACCAGACAGGTTTCTGGGGCAACTCTAAGTTTCATGATGGAACCAGTGGGTGGCAAATCTGAAATATGGCTTGCGACCCCATCCATGGAATTCCCGAAAAATCTGCTATGCGAGGAACAGCTTTTATCTTACGACAAAGGAGAAGGTTTTATTTGGGTAACTAATAACCACGAAAATGACACAATTACAATAAAAAGAGGGACGTGTTTAGTTCAGATCCAATTTTTATCGGAGAATGATTTAAACAGATGAGAGAATTCCAAAAGAAACCTTGTTAGCGGCATTAAAACCTCAATTAACAAATATCCTCTAACTAAATCGCAATTTCTAAACAAATTTAATATGGATCATATTACGGACGTGGAACTTAATTAAAAATTATGCGAATTACTATGGAATTTTTGAGATGTATTTTCCGCATCTGAAGATGATATCGGACTGATACCGTTTTATGAACACTCCAATTTTTAACGACCGGTAATCCCGTAGCAAAACAGCCATATCGTGTGCCGTATCAAGCACAAAGAATGGTTAAAAAAATAAAATCCATGAATTAGAAAAAAATGAAATTATACGACCCAGTATAGCAAGTCAGTATTCTGCACCAGTGATCTTAGTGTCAAAAAAGAATGGTGATTTTAGACTTGTAGTATATTACAGAGCCCTCAACAAACAAGTAGTTAGTGATAAATTTCCTTTACCAAGAATAGATGAAATTCTTGACTCTATTTCAAGCAAAAATTAAATCTTTGCTTCTTTGGACCTTACCCAAGGCTACCACCAAGTGAAAATAGCTGAAAAAGGTAGAG
>NC_142795.1:37574364-37663797 GCF_049724085.1 Artemia sp. Qi Xiang Cuo
AAAAGTTAGTATGGAAAATAATTTCCCCCTTTTTTAAAGAAGGAAAATTATTATCCCCAACCCACCCTAACCATAATTTTGTCTACCCCCCCCCCCACCCTCAATTTTGGAAAATTAAGCCACCCGAGTCTTACCCTCTCATTGAGTTAATCTCGTGATTTATTCAAGCGCAAGGCAGATCAATAAAGAATATGTCTTACTGCCTTTTATTCAAATGTTATAGTTAAAATCACTAAAATGTCGAAGAGAAATGGTTCAGACACTGAAGTCGAAAACAATTATGGTAAAAACAATTATCTTTTCATTTCTATTTTGCCAATATTAAAAGTGCTAACCCCCTCCCCAACAAAAATCCTGGATACAAAATTGACCCCCTCCCCTAAATTTTGGAAAATTAAGCTACCCTAGGTTTACCCTCTCATTGAGTTAATCTTGTGATTTATTCAAGCGCAAGGCAGATCAACAAAGAATATATTTTACTGCATTTTATTCAAATGTTATAGTTAAAATCACCAAAATGTCAAAAAGAAATGGTTAAACACTGAAGCCCACAACCCTTCTATTGTCATTTCTAGTTTGTCACTCTTAAAGGTACTAACCCCGTCCCCCCCAAGACTTCGGGTTATACAACTGACCCCCTCCCTCGACAGTTTGGCATATTAAGCTACTCTAGGGTTCCCCTCTCAGTGTGTTCATCTTGCGATTTATTCAAGCGCAAGGCAGATCAATAAAGAATATATCTTACTGCCTTTTATTAAAATGCTATAGTTAAAATCGCTAAAATGTCAAAGAGAAATGGTTAAGTAGAAAACAATTATGATAAAAACAATTATCTTTTCATTTCTATTTTGTCACCATTAAAGCGTTAACCCATTCCCCAACAAATATCCTGGATTCAAATTGACCCCCTCCCTCTAAATTTTGTAAAATTAAGCCACCCTAGGTTTACCCTCTCATTGAGTTAATCTTGCGATATATTCAAGCGAAATGCAGATCAATAAAGAATATATCTTACTGCCTTTTATTCAAATGTTATAGTTTAAATCACTAAAATGTCAAAGAGAAAGGTTCGCACAACGAATCCCCCTTACTTAAATGTTTTTATTACACAACTTGTGAAAAAAAAATAATGACGATCACTATTCTATAGCCTTAGGATAGAAATCAATGTTTCTATTTTTGCCATTTAGAAAAAAAATTAAATATTCCAGTCTATATGCTTTAAATAAGATACACAGATTGTTAAAGTAAAAATTTCGCGAAATATACCAGGAATCCTTTTGAATCTGAGAAACCTTTGACTAAACTGCTAACGTTAACGAACATGAAGTGCTTTAAAAAGGGTGAGAGCTAATTATAACCTCGCACTGGAAGAGACTTATGTCAAAACCAGAGCGGCTTAATAACAACAGAGCGACGGATGTCTCAGTTAGAGAAAAGATTACAATACAGAAAAGCCAAAATTTATCGAAAAAGAGAATTATTTCTATTATGAGAATTATCATTGTAAAACAGTGGGGAGGTGTTAGGTTTTGAGGGTAAAAAGAACATATTTTATGTTTTCTATCGAGTATAAAGATAGCATGGTGGAGGAGGGGGTACTGTGACCTAAATATACTGGAGGGTGATCAAGGAAAGTAATTTTATTTTGAAAATAAAAAATGAAAATGTACTCACATTTGTAATTGTGGCTGTCAAGGCTTCAACCTCATCAATAATATTTAGTGTTATATCCATTGTGTCACAATACTTTCTGATAATTTAATCACAATGCATGTCCGTTATATACGAAATCTCAAGGGTGAATTGTTATGTAACGGGGAAAACCATATGTAAGCAAGCCCTCTAATTGGCTGAGAAGGAAACACTTGATCGAACTGCTTCCTATTCCTGGAAACTCATAACATTCGCCTCGAGCATGCACTTGGCCAAAATAACAACAACAACAAACACTGATTCCTATTTCTGGAACCATAACATTCGCACCGAGCATGCACTTGACCAAAACAATAACAACAACAAATAAATCGACCTTGGAAAAAGAGGTCATTGACCCCATTAGACTCGATCAATAATCCTTGAATAAATTATGACCCGTCAGCATTAAACTAAATTGTAGATGGCAGCAGGGGTGCCCGTCAAGACTATAAGATAGCTTTCTACTAATGTCAGTGCCACGTGGCACTTGAAGAGTATGCGGAAGGGGTTTTTGGAAATCTCCAGATAATCGTTTTGGACCATAATTGTTACAATGGTACTGCTTTATGCTTCGAAGCATTTCAACTTAAGAAATGGGACAAAAGGTGCCAATTTTTTGTGGTATTTGGCACTTACGGATGGTAGAACTGATTAAAAGCATGTAGATACAAGCAATAGCTTTCAAATCAGCCATTACACATCTCTCTAAGAAGTTTTGGCAGCCCACTAGCCCCTAGCTTTTCCACTTGACATGGCATCAAAAGTGCCATTTTTAGTGCCATTTAGCACTTGCAGGTGGTGGAGCTTATAAAAAAATGTGGATATGAGAAATAGTTTTTATATGAGCTATTAAACCTCTGTCTTTTGTAGTCCGCTAGCCCCACCCCTTGAGAAATGGCACAGGATGTACCATTTTTGTGCCATATAGCACTTGCAGATAGTGGAATTTTTGAAAAGCACGTGGATGTGATAAATATTTTATGAATGAGCTAGTAAACATCTCTCTATGATGTTCTGGTAAACCTCTAGACCTGGAAAAAAAGAAAAAAAAGGGAGACAGACCAGTGCTACCCATGCAAAAAAGTGATTTTCCTTGTTGTTCAAGGTTGGAGACTGTAATCTCTCTGAAAAAGGCTTTCAACTATGCTGATCCCAACGGTACACTTTTTATTTTGATCTGACACCATTTTCAAGGGGATTCAGGCTTTTTTTTTCAAAATTACCATACATTTCTTTTCGCAATAAACTTTTATTTTTAATACGAACGGAAATAGAAATTACTATTCCTAAATCAGCGTTAGACCGCAATTTTTTTTCACTAGGCAGCTTTTTTTCTAAACATGTTTTTTAACTTTTGGTTACTATAGGCATTTGTTCGCTCTTTAGTAGGTTGCAGCTACCGCTGCAACCATGATCTTCAGCGTGTCAGAAAAAATTGCTGTAGAGGTTTCAAGCTTCTATCTGCAAGTGTAGAATTTTCTGCTTTTTGCCAGAAGAAAGATCACTGTTTGTCTTTTCACATCATTTCAGATCACATCATTTGTTTTTTTTGTGGGGGGGGGGTTCCTGGGATTATTTTAATCCCAGGAAATCCTGGGCCAGATTTCCTGGCCCAGAATCCTGGCCCAGAATCCTGGGCCATATTTACAAAAACGGTCAGAAATAAAACTAAAAAACTGAAAAAACAAGTTTTTTCAACTGAAAGTAAGGAGCGACATTAAAACTTAAAACGAACTGAAATTATTACGTATATAAAGGGGGTTGCCTCCTCCTCAACGCGTCATTTTTTACGGTAAAGTTTGAGTTTTGTTCCAATTCTTTCAGAACGACTCCTGAAACACAAAAGTCATTTAATTAGAATGATAAGAAGCTCTTTTCAAAAGTACTAAAACACTTTAGTGTAAAGAGCGATGTATTGAGGAGGAGGCAACAGTAGAGTAGTAGGTTATACTTCTACGGGACGTATAGGAATTACCATGCTATTCTAAGGGACGTATAGGAATTACCATACTATTTGCTGGGACGTATAGGAAAAACATTTCCAGAGCATGTACTTATGGATTCGGGTAGATTATGTTCCCTCCCATGCTATTCTATAGTACTATATTCCCACCCATGCTATTCTATAGTGCTATGTTCCTTCCTATGCTATTCTAAGGGCTTATGTTCCCTCCCATTTTATTATAAGGGTTTATGTTCCTTCCTATGCTATTCTAAGGGTTTATGTTCCCTCCCATGCGATTATACGGGCTTATGTTCCTTTCTATACTATTATAAGGGCTTATATTCCCTCCCATGCTATTCTATAGCACCATGTTCCTTCCTATGCTATTATAAGAGCTTATGTTCCCTCCCATGCTATTCTATAGCGCTATGTTCCTTCCTATGTTATTCTAGGAGTTTATGTTTCTTCCTATGTTATTCTATGGGACCTCTACACCTTTTCAAAGAGAGTGAGTATCCTCTCACATGGTCTTCCATTTTGCTGGGACGCATAGGAATTTCCATGCTATTTGCTGGGACGTATAGGAAAAACATTTCCAGAGCATGTACTTATGGATTTGGGTGGATTATGTTCCTTCCAATGTTATTCTATAGGACCTCTACACGTGATTAAACACGTTTTGCTTGCCTTTTCTTGATACCTTTCCAAACGAGCGGGGATTCCCCTCCGGTTCCTAAACATTGCAAAAAAGAGTTAAACATGATTCTTCATTATGGCATGATTATTGGCGTTGACAGAAATGAAAATAGTAAACCATCTGAGGGAATGCTAACTCTTAATCAGAGATACTTACTTTTTTTTTATTTGGGCGATTCTCAACTGTGTTAAGTATAATACAGAACTACCATTTGAACAGTGTTGTTAGTTCCCCAACCCCAAGGACCCCCTCCCTCCCAACTTTTTGCCCCTCCACCTCCAACTTTTTGCCCCTCCCACCCCCAACTCCCGCCCCTAACTCACCCCCTCCCTCAACCCCCCCTCCCTCAACCCCCCCCCCCTCCCTCCCCCTCCACTCCCCCCATTTTTTTTTTTTTTAACGATATATTTTTTTCAACTTTTTTTTTACATGTCTTCGAATGAGATGAAACATACTTAAATTCAGTAGTGTTTTGTCGTGGTTTACCTTGTCAAAGTTACATTTTCTTGATCTTTCAAAGCTCATTTTGTATTTCTTATGTTGAAAAGAAAGAGTTGGAATATTCCCTTAGTGTTTTTTTGTGTTTTACCTTGTCATAATTACATTCTCTTGATTTTTCTAAGTTCATTTTGGATTTCTTTCGTTGAAAAGCAAGAGTTGTAATATTTCAGTAGTTTTTTGTTGTGCTTCACTATGGCACAGTTAAATCCTCATAATACTTCAAATTTCCATTTTGATTTTTACATCCTCTTGGTTTTTCAAAGTTCATTTTTGAATTTCTCTAGTGAAATCAAACAGTTGAAATATTTAATTAATTTTTTTAATGGTTTAACATGTCACAGCTAAATTCTCTTGATTTTTCAAAGCTCATTTTGGATTTCTTTCATTGAAATTCAAGAGTTGGAATATTTCAGTAGTGTTTTGTAGTGCTTTACCTTGTCACAGTTACATTCTCTTGATTCTTCAAAGTTCATTTTAGAATTTTAAATTCTCTTGATTTTTCAAAATTGATTTTGAATTTCTTTCATTAAAATGCAAGAGTTGGATTATTTCAGTAGTGTTTTGTCGTGGTTTACCTTGTCACAGTTACATTCTCTTAATTTTTCAAAGTTCATTTTGGATTTCTTTCCTTGAAATGCAAGAGTTGCAAGAGGATTTTTTTCATGGAAATGCAAGAGTTGGAATATTTCAGTAGTGTTTTGTTATGGTTTACCTTGTCACAGTTACATTCTCTTGATTTTTCAAAGTTCATTTTGGATTTTCTTTCCGTGTCTTGTTTTCGACGTAACACCTTTAAATTAGGTGTTGTGTTCTTAGACCACACTGCCGTTCTAAGACGAACAAAAAAGCTTTCAAATGGAGAAAAATCCATTTATTTAGACAGTGAAAAAATAGGTACAAAAGTCCAGGTATTTCGATCACATATACAGCGACCGTCTTTAGTAAAAATACTAAAATAATAAAACTGAAACTACCATATTTGTATACAACAAAATAAATAACTTTTGGGGTCATTCACAAAATAATAAACTTCCGGATTATTCACTGGATTACTTTCAGAGAGAGTTCATTGACAAAGTTCATTAAAAGTTCTTGATGTAAATTTTCTTCTTTAATCTTGCTCAAATGTAAAACAAATTTACAATGAAAGTGGTAAAGCCTTCCGTCTCTTCGAATTGCAAACCAAATGTTGAGTTTTTAGATGTTTACTGGGTTGGTCTCATTTCCCAATATATGCGACGTATTTTCAACGTAACACCTTTAAATTAGGTGTTGTTTTCTTAGACCACACTGCTGTTCTAAGACGAACAAATAAACTTTCAAATGGGGATAAATCCATTTATTTAGACAGTGAAAAAACAGGTACAAAAGTCCAGATATTTCGATCACATATACAGCGACTGTCTTCAGTATAAATACTAAAATAATAAAATTGAAACTAGCATATTTATATGTAACAAAATAAATCACTTTTCGGGTGCATTCACAGAATAATGAGTTTCCGGATTATTCACTGGATTACTGTCAGAGAGAGTTCATTGACAAAGTTCATTCAAAGTTCTTGATGTAAATTTTCTTCTTTAATCTTGCCCATATGTAAAACAAATTTCCAATGAAAGGGGCAAAGCCTTCCATGTCTTCGAATTGCAAACCAAATGTTGAATTTTTATATGTTTACTGGGTTGGTCTGATTTCCCAATATATGCGACCTATTGTTAAAACAATGCCTTCAAATTAGGTGTTGTGTTCTTAGGCCACACTGTCGTTATCACACTAACAAATAAACTTTCAAATGGGATAAATTCATTTATTTAGACAGTGAAAAAAAAAACAGGCACAAAAGTCCAGATATTTTGATTACATATACAGCGACTGTCTTCAGTGGAAATACCAAAATAATAAAATTGAAACTAGCATATTTATATGTAACAAAATAAATCACTTTTGGGGTGCATTCACAAAATAATAAACTTCCGGATTATTCACTGGATTACTTTCAGAGAGAGTTCATTGACAAAGTTCATTCAAAGTTCTTTATGTAAATTTTCTTCTTTAATCTTGCCCAAATGTAAAACAAATTTCCAATGAAAGTGGTAAAGCCTTCCGTGTCTTCTAATTGCAAACGAAATGTTGAATTTTTATATGATTACTGGGTTGGTCTCATTTCCCCATATATGCTACCTATTGTTAATATAACACCTTTAAATTAGGAGTTGTGTTTTTATACCGAACTGTCGTTCTATGACGAACAAATACACTTTCAAATGGGATAAATCCAATTATTTAGACAGTGAAAAAATATGTAAAAAAGTCTAGATATTTTGATCACATATACAGCAACCATCTTCAGTTGAAGTACTAAAATGATTAAATTGAAACTAGCATATTTATATGTAAAAAAACGTTATTTATTTTGTGAAATGACAAAAAGGACAAAAAGGAGCAAATACACACAGTCTTAGGCCCCAGAGTGAATTTCCTTTTCCCACGGCCATTGCTCTCTCTCCCTCCCCAGGCGAAATATACGACGTAATTTAATTTAATTATTTAATTTATATGATTATTTAATATAATTTAATTATTTAATAATCTTGTTGACTCCTTGTACGCAGGTACAAGAAGTCAATATGTAAATTAAGTAAGAAGTGAATAGTTAAAAAATAAAATTATTAATTAAAGATTAAAATAATTAATTAGAAAATTAATTAATAATAATTGAAGTCAATTAAAAATACTTACTCTCAGGCATATACCGTTTGAGTGCTTTGGGGACAGTGATTCCAGTTTCGGTTTGATAAGTCTCTAAGATTGCACAAATCACTCTAGTCGTAGCACACATCGTCGAGTTCAGCATGTGAACATACTCGGTCTGAAAGAAGAGCACATGAATCTTACTTCCCAAGTTTCTTCTCTTTTTCCCACAGATTGATTAACTTTTAGAGATCGGCAGCGAAACAAAAAAAAGAATAGATATGCGAAAAAAGAAACAGAAAGAAAGAGGGTAAGAAGTAGAAAGAGAGAAATAGGGAGAGGGGATTATCTTATTCAGGTTTCTTTCGTGAAATTTCTTTCGTGAAATACAAGAGTTGGAATATTTCAGTAGTGTTTTGTCGTGGTTTACCATATCACTGTTAAATGCTCTTGATTTTTCAAAGTTCATTTTGAATTTCTTTCGTGAAATGCAAGAGTTGGAATATTTCAGTAGTGTTTTGTCGTGGTTTACCTTGTCACAGTTATATTCTCTTGATTTTTCAAAGTTCATTTTTGGATTTCTATCGTTGAAATGCCAGAGTTAGAAAATTACAGTAGTGTTTTGTCATGGTTTACCTTGTCAGAGTTACATTTTCTTGATTTTTCAAAGTTCATTTTGAATTTCTTTCGTTGACATGCAAGAGTTGGAATATTTCGGTAGTGTTTTGTGGTGCTTTACCTTGTCACAGTTACATTCTCTTGATTTTTTAAATCTCATTTTTTTGGATTTATTTCGTTGAAATGCAAGATTTAGAATATTTCAGTAGTGTTTTGTTGGGACTTACTTTGTCAAAGTTACATTCTCTTGATTTTTCAAAGTTCATTTTTAATTTATTTCATTTAAATGCAAGAGTTGGAATATTTCAGTAGTGTTTCGTCATGCTTTACCTTGTCACAGTTACACTATCTTGATTTTTCAAAGTTAATTTTGATTTTTACATTCTCTTGACTTTTCAAAGTTCATTTTAAATTTCTTTTGTGAAATGCAAGAGTTGGAATATTTCAGTAGTGTTCTGTCGTGGTTTACCATGTCACAGTTACATTCTCTTGATTTTTCAAAGTTCATTTTGAATTTTTTTCATAAAATGCAAGAGTTGGAATATTTCAGAAGTGTTTTGTCATGGTTTACCTTGTCACAGTTACATTCTCTTGATTTTTCAAAGTTCATTCTGGATTTCTTTCCTTTAAATGCAAGAGTTGGAATATTTTCAATAGTGTTTTGTCATGGTTTACCTTGTCACAGTTATATTCTTTTGATTTTTCAAAGTTCATTTTTGGATTTCTTTCGTTGAAATGCAAGAGTTGGAATATTTCAGTCGTGTTTTGTTATGGTTTACCTTGTCACAGTTACATTCTCTTGATTTTTTAAAGTTCATCTTGAATTTCTTTCCTTGAAAGACAAGATTTTGAATATTTCAGTCGTGTTTTGTCTTGGTTTACTTATCACAGTTACATTCTCTTGATTTTTCAAATTTTATTTTTGGATTTCTTTTGTTGAAATGCAAGAGTTGGAATGTTTCAGTAGTGTTTTGTTATGGTTTATCTTGTCGCAGTTACATTCTCTTGATTTTTCCAAGTTCTTTTTGGATTTCTTGCGTTGAAATGCAAGAGTTGGAATTTTTTATTAGTGTTTTGTCGTGGTTTACATTTTCAAATTTACATTCTCTTGATTATTAAAAATTAATTTTGAATTTTTTTCGTTGAAATGCAAGAGTTGGAATATTTCAGTAGTGTCTTGTCGTGGTTTACCTTGTCACAGTTACATTCTCTTAATTTTTGAAATTTCATTTTAAACGTTGAAATGCAAGAGTTGGAATATTTCAGTAGTGTTTTGTTGTGGTTTACCGTGTAACAGTTACATTCTCTTGATTTTTCAAAGTTCATTGTGGATTTCTTTCCTTTAAATGCAAGAGTTGGATTATTTTCAATAGTGTTTTGTCATGGTTTACATTGTCACAGTTATATTCTCTTGATTTTTCAATCTGAAATATTCCTTCTGAAATATTTCTTTCTTCTGAAATTTTCTTCTTAAATATTCCAACTCTTGAATTTTACGAAAGAAATCAAAAATGAACTTTTAAAAATCAAGAGAATGTAACTGTGACAAGGTAAACGACGACAAAACACTACTAAAATATTCCAACTCTTGCATTTCAACGGAAGAAATTCAAAATGAACTTTGGAAAATTAAGAGAATGTAAAGATCCAAAATGAACTTTGAAAAATCAAGAGAATGTAACTGTGACAAGGTAAACCATGACAAAACACTACTGAAATATTCCAACTCTTGCATTTCAACGAAAGAAATTCAAAATGAACTTTGAAAAATCAAGAGAATGTAACTGTGACATGGTAAACCATAACAAAACACTACTAAAATATTCCAACTCTTGCATTTCAACGAAAGAAATCCAAAAAAATTAACTTTGAAAAATCAAGAGAATGTAACTGTCACAAGGTAAACCATGACAAAACACAACTGAAATAATCCATCTCTTGCATTTCAACGAAACAAATTCAAAATGAACTTTGAAAAATCAAGAGAATGTAACTGTGACAAGGTAAATCATGACAAAACACTACTGTAATTTTCCAACTCTGGCATTTCAACGATAGAAATCCAAAAATTAACTTTGAAAAATCAAGAGAATGTAACTGTGACAAGGTAAAGCACGATAAAACACGACTGAAATATTCCAACTCTTTCATTTCACGAAATAAATACAAAATGAACTTTAAAAAATCAAGAGCATTTATATGTGATATTTAAAAACATACCGAAACACTCCTTAAATATTTTTACACTGTAATTTCACTTATGATAACAAAAAAAATATTTGAAAAATCATAATCAAGTACTAGTGAGATGACAAGGCTCGGATAAACATTTCTGAAATAATCCAAGTGTTGCGTTTCACGAAAGGAATTCAAAATGAAGAATGTACCAGTGACAAGGTAAAGCACAACAAGACACTACTGAAATATTCCAACTCTTACATTTCAAGGAAATAACATCAAAATGAACTTTGTAAAATCAAGAGAATGTAACTGTGACAAGGTAAAGTACAAAAAACGCTACTGACATTTTCCAACTCTTTCATTTCAAAGAAAGAAATCCAAAATGAACTTTCGAAAATCAAAAGAATGTAACTGTGACAAGGTAAACCACAACAAAACACTACTGAAATATTCCAACTCTTAGATTTCTACGAAAGAAATCCAAAAATGAACTTTGAAAAGTCAAGAGAATATAGAAATTCACAA
Source organism: Artemia sp. Qi Xiang Cuo (assembly GCF_049724085.1). NCBI lineage: Eukaryota > Metazoa > Arthropoda > Branchiopoda > Anostraca > Artemiidae > Artemia > Artemia sp. Qi Xiang Cuo. The sequence goes on from NC_142795.1 coordinate 37,585,221, forward strand.
CTGAATTTGAAATACCAAGAGGATGTAAGTGCTAGTAGTTAACTATGAACAAAAATAGTGAAACATTCTGATGCTATTAATTCAATTAAAGAAATCAAAAATAGTATTTGAAAAATCATGAGAAATACAGAGAGACATGGTCAGGAACGAAACAATAGAGCTGAAATAATCAATCTCATGCATTTCAACGAAAGATATTCAAAAATGAACTTTGAAAAATCAAGATAATGTAACTGTGACAAGGTAAACCATGACAAAACACTACTGAAATATTCCAACTCTTGGATTTCAAGGAAAGAAATCCAAAATGAACTTTGAAAAATCATGAGAATGTAACTGTCACAAGGTAAACCAAGATAAAACACTATTGAAATATTCCAACTCTTGCATTTCACGAAAGAAATTCGAAATGAGCTTTGAAAAATCTAGAGAATGTAACTATGATATGGTAAACCCCGACAAAACACTACTGAAATATTCCAACTCTTTAATTTAACGAAAGCAATTCAAAACGAAATTTTAAAAATAATGGGAATGTAAAAATCCAAAATGAACTTTGAAAAAATCAAGAGTATTTAATTGTGCAAATGTAAACCATGAAAAACAACTACTGAAAATACTAAAGATATTGCATTTAAAGGCAAGAAATCCAAAAAGAATTTTGAAAAATCATGAGAATGTAACTGTGACAAGGTAAACCATGATAAAACACTATTGAAATATTCCAACTCTTGCATTTCACGAAAGAAATTCGAAATGAGCTTTGAAAAATCAAGAGAATGTAACTGTGATATGGTAAACCCCGACAAAACACTACTGAAATATTCCAACACTTGCATTTCACGACAGAAATTCAAAATGAACTTTGAAAAATCAAGAGAATGTAAAAATACGAAATAAACTTTGAAAAATCAAGAGAATATATCTGTGTCAATGCAAACCACAACAATACACCACTGAAATATTCCAACTCTTGCATTTCAACTAAATAAATATAAATTGAAATTTGAAAAATCATTACCATGTAACTGTGAAAGGGTAAGACAAGAAAAAACACTACTGAAATATTCCAACTCTTGCATTTCAAGGAAAGAAATCAAAAATGAACTTTGAAAAATCAAGAGAATGTAACTGTGACAAGGTAGAGCGCAACAAAACACTACTGACATATTCCAACTCCTGCATTTCAACGAAAGAAATCCAAATTGAACTTTGAAAAATCAAGAGAATGTAACTGTGACAAGGTAAACCATAACAAAACACTACTGAAATATTCCAACTCTTGAATTTCAACGACAGAAATCCAAAGTGAACTTTAAAAAATCAAGAGAATGTAACAGTGACAAGGTAAAGCACAACAAAACACATTTTAATGAAAAGAAATCCACAATGAACTTTGAAAATCAAGAGAATGTAACTGTGACACGGTAAACCACAACAAAACACTACTGAAATATTCCAACTCTTGCATTTCAACGTTTCAAAATGAACTTGGAAAAATCAAGAGAATTTAACTGTGATACGTTAAACCACAAAAACATACAACTTAAATATTACAAATATTTCATTTAACCTAAATAAAGTAAAAATTAACTTTTTAAAAAAAGATAATTTAAATGTTACCAGGTAAACCACGAAGAAAAACAACTGAAATATTCCAACTCTTGCATTTCAACGAAAGAAATCAAAAATGAACTTTGAAAAATCAAGAGAATGTAACGGTGATAAGGTAAACCACTACAAAACACTACTGAAATATTCCAAATCTTGCATTTCAACGAAAGAAATCCAAAAATGAACTTTGACAAATCAAGAGAATATAACTGTGACAAGGTAAACCATGACAAAACACTACTGAAATATTCCAACTCTTTAATTTCAACGAAAGAAGTACGCACTTAAATTTAAAAAATAAAGAGAATGTAACTGTGAAAAGGTATATCATAACAAACCACTACTGATATAGTCCAAATTTTGCATTTTAAGAAAAGAAATACAAAAATTAACGTGTGACAATAATGATACTATAAATGTGACAAGGTAAACCATGACAAAACACTATCGAAAATATTCCAACTCTTGCATTTAAATGAAAGAAATCCAGAATGAACTATGAAAAATCAAGTGTATGTAACTGTGACAAGGTAAACCATAACAAAACACTTCTGAGATATTCCAACTGCCGCATTCCATGAAAAAAATTCAAAATGAACTTTTAAATATCAATAGGATGTAACAGTGACAAGGTAGACCACAACAAAATACTACTGAAATATTCCAACTCTTGCATTTCACGAAAGAAATTCAAAATGAACTTTGAAAAATAAAGAGAATGTAAAGATCCAAAATGAACTTTGAAAAATCAAGAGAATGTAACTTTGACACGGTAAACCATGACAAAACACTACTGAAATATTCCAACTCTTGCATTTCAATGAAAGAAATCCAAAATGAACTTTGAAAAATCAAGAGAAAGTAACTGTGACAACGTAAACCATAACAAAACACTACTAAAATATTCTAACTCTTGCATTTCAACGAAAGAAATCCAAAAAAATTAACTTTGAAAAATCAAGAGAATGTAACTGTGACAAGGTAAACCATGACAAAACACAACTGAAATATTCCATCTCTTGCATTTCAACGACAGAAATTCAAAATGAACGTTGAAAAATCAAGAGAATGTAACTGTGACAAGGTAAATCATGACAAAACACTACTGTAATTTTCTAACTCTGGCATTTCAACGATAGAAATCCAAAAATGAGCTTTGAAAAATCAAGAGAATGTAACTGTGACAAGGTAAACCACGACAAAACACTACTGAAATATTCCAACTCTTGAATTTCACGAAATAAATTCAATATGAACTTTAAAAAATCAATAGAATGTAACAGTGATATGGTAAACCACGACGAAACACTACTGAAATATTCCAAATCTTGCATTTCAACGAAAGAAATTCAAAATGAACTTTGAAAAATCAAGAGAATGTAGCTGTGACAAGGTAAACCACAACTAAACACTACTGAAATATTCCAACTCTTGCATTTCAAGGAAAGAAATCCAAAATGAACTTTGAAAAATCAATAGAATGTACCTGTGACAAGGTAAAGCACAACAAGACACTACTGAAATATTCCAACTCTTTCATTTCAATGAAAGAAAATCAAAATGAAGTTTGCAAAATCTAGAGAATGTAACTGTGACAAGGTAAAGCATAACCAAACACTACTGAAATATTATAACTCTTTTATTTCAACGAAAGAAATCCAAAATGAACTTTCAAAAATCAAAAGAATGTAACAGTGACAAGGTAAAGCACAACAAGACGCTACTGAAATATTCCAACTCTTGCATTTCAACGAAAGAAACTCAAAATGAACTTTGAAAAATCAAGAGAATGTAAAAATCCAATATGAACTTTGAAAAATTAAGAGAATATAACTGTGACAAAGTAAACAACGGCGACACACTAAAGAAATATTTTAGCTCATGCATTTCAAGGGAAGAAATACAAAATGAACTTTGAAAATCAATAGAACGTAAGTGTGACAAGGTTAATAATAACAAAACAATAATCAAATGTTTAAAATCTTTCATTTCAACGAAAGAAACTCAAAAATGAACTTTGAATAATCAAGATAATTTAACTGTAACAATGTAAACCACGACAATACACTACTGAAATATTCAAACTCTTGCATTTCAAGGAAAGAAATCCAAAATGAACTTTGAAAAATCATGAGAATGTAACTGTGACAAGGTAAACCATAATAAAACACTATTGAAATATTCCAACTCTTGCATTTCACGAAAGAAATTCGAAATGAGCTTTGAAAAATCAAGAGAATGTAACTTTGACAAGGTAAACCATGACAAAACACTACTGAAATATTCCAACTCTTGCATTTCACGAAAGAAATTCAAAAGGAACTTTGGAAAATCAAGAGAATGTAAAAATCCAAATTAAACTTTGAAATATGAAGAAATTTTAACTATGACAACGTAAAGCATGACACACCACTACTGAAAATATTCAAATTATTGCATTTCAATGAGAGAAATCCAAAATGAACTTTGAAAAACCATGAGAATGTAACTGTGACAAGGTAAACCATGATAAAACACTATTGAAATATTCCAACTCTTGCATTTCACGAAAGAAATTCGAAATGATCTTTGAAAAATCAAGAGAATGTAACTGTGATATGGTAAACCACGACAAAACACTACTGAAATATTCCAACTCTTGCATTTCACGAAAGAAATTCAAAATGAACTTTGAAAAATCAAGAGAATGTAAAAATCCAAAATGAACTTTGAAAAATCAAGAGAATGTAACTGTGAAAAGGTAAACCACGACAAAACACTAATGAAATATTCCAACTCTTTCATTTCAAAGAAAGAAATACAAAATGAACTTTGAAAAGTCAGTAGAATTTAAGAAATTCAATTTTAAGCAAGAAAAAACAATACAGATATATAAAAACTAATACTATTCAAGGAGATAAATCAAAAAATGAGCTTAGAAATTACAAGAGAATTAAACTGGGACTTTTTAAACCCTGCTAATAAAAAGCTTAAATATTACAACTATTTCGTTTCAAGGAAATAAATCCAAAAATGAACTTTGAAAAATCAAGAGAATGTAACTGTGACAAGGTAACCCACGACAAAACACTACTGAAATATTCCAACTCTTGCATTTCAAGGAAAGAAATCCAAAAATGAACTTTGAAAAATCTATAGAATGTAACTATGGTAAGGTAAACCACGACAAAACACTACTGAAATATTCCAAATCTTGCATTTCAAGAGAAGAAATCCAAAATGAACTTTGAAAAATGAAGAGAATGTAACTGTGACAAGGTAAACCACAATAAAACACTACTGAAATATTCCAACTCTTGCATTTCAATGAATGAAATTCAAAATGAACTTTGAAAAATCAAGAGAATGTAACTGTGACATGGTAAACCAAGACAAAACACTACTGAAAAATTCCAACTCTTGCATTTCAAAGAAAGAAATTCAAAAATGAACATTGAAAAATCAAGGGAATGTAACTGTGACAGTGTAAATAATAACAAAACACTACTGAAATATTCCAACTCTTGCATTTAAACGGAAGAAATCCAAAATGAACTTTGAAAAATCAAGAGAATGTAAGTGTGACAAGGTAAAGAACAACAAGACACTACTGAAATATTCCTTCTCTTGCATTTCAAGGAAAGAAATACAAAATGAACTTTGAAAAATTAAGAAAATGTAACTGTGATAAGGTAAACCATGACATAACACTACTGAAATATTTCAACTCTTGCATTTTAATGAAAGAAATTAAAAATTAATCTTGTAAAATAAAGAGAATATAGCTTTGGCAAGGTAAACTACGACAAAACAGTACTGAACTGTTTTAACTCTCGCATTTTAACGAAAAAAATCCAAAATGAACTTTGAAAAATCAAGAGAATGTAACTGTGACAAGGTAAAGAACAACAAGACACGACTGAAATAGTGAGTTATTGTGATACAATAGTGAAATTGTGAGTTAGGGGCAGGAGTTGGAGGTGGGAGGGGCAAAAAGTTGGAGCTGGAGGGGCAAAAAGTTGGGAGGGAGGGGGTCCTTGGGGTTGGGGAACTAACAACACTGTTCAAATGGTAGTTGTGTATTATACTTAACACAGTTGAGAATCGCCCAAATAAAAAAAAAAGTATGTATGTCTGATTAGGAGTTAGCATTCCCTCAGATGGTTTACTTTTTTCATTTCTGTCAACGCCTATAATCATGCCATAATGAAGAATCATGTTTAACTCTTTTTTGCAATGTTTAGGAACCGGAGGGGAATCCCCGCTCGTTTGGAAAGGTATCAAGAAAAGGCAAGCAAAACGTGTTTAATCACGTGTAGAGGTCCTATAGAATAACATTGGAAGGAACATAATCCACCCAAATCCATAAGTACATGCTCTGGAAATGTTTTTCCTATACGTCCCAGTAAATAGCATAGAAATTCCTATGCGTCCCAGCAAAATGGAAGACCATGTGAGAGGATACTCACTCTCTTTGAAAAGGTGTAGAGGTCCCATAGAATAACATAGAAAAAACATAAGCTCCTGGAATAGCATAGGAAGGAACATAGCGCTAGAGAATAGCATGGGAGGGAACATAGGCTCTTAGAATACCTTAGGAAGGAACATGTTGCTATAGAATAGCATAGGAAGGAACATAAGCCCTTAGAATAGAATAGAAAGGAACATAAGCTCCGAGAATAGAATGGGAAGGAACTTAGCACTATAGAATAGCATGGGAGAGAACATGAGCCCTTAGAATAGCTTGGGGGGAACATAAGCCCTTAGAATTGAATAGGAAGGAACATAAACCCTTATAATAACATGGGAGGGAACATAAGCCCTTAGAATAGCATAGGAAGGAACATAGCACTATAGAATAGCATGGGTGGGAATATAGTACTATAGAATAGCATGGGAGGGAACATAATCCACCCAAATCCATAAGTACATGCTCTGGAAATGTTTTCCCTATACGTCCCAGCAAATAGTATGGCAATTCCTATACGTCCCTTAGAATAGCATGGTAATTCCTATACGTCCCGTAGAAGTATAACCTACTACTCTACTGGCAACCCCTTTCATATACGTAATAATTTCTGTTCGTTTTAAGTTTGAATGTTGCTCCTTACTTTCAGTTAAAAAAAAACTTGTTTCTTTTATTTAATCTTAATAATGAGCCATACGTCTTCCATGTATTATTTAGTCTTCTCCGGCCATATCGCATGGAAGAGGTGGTCGTATTAACTTGGGAGTAGACTTATTAGAAAGGAAATGGAAAATTCTAGTGTCTTTCTTAAGGGCAGAAAGTGAGTGGAGGGCAAAATGCCTCTCTCCAGTGCTCTTTTTTCAACCTCCTAAACCTTCATGACATCGGATCAAGATTTGAAAGAGGGATTTTGCTCAAGATAATTAGGGAGGAAATTTTTCCGGGTGGTATACGAGGGAGTAATGGGCAGATATTTAATTAAATAAAAGAAGTTTTAATGGGATTCAGAAGTATGGAAAGTTTGGGGGATACAGGTATGGTACATCGGGACCATGTTATGAATAGATACAGAAATGCATGCAAAATGTCACGCTACAAGGTAAATTAATTTCAAAATTTATTTACATGATCATAGAAAACAATGTTGTTTTTTCTTTTTATTATCATTAAAATCCTTTTTTCTACAACTAAAGTGAACTTGGGTAATGTTGAGTGCTAACCCTTCAATCTATCCCCGTTAAGCCCGATAGTGAAAGTGGCAAATTTCAATGGGAAGACCCGTTGGAATATACAGTAGAAGAAAAAGGATAGAATAATTATAATCCCCAAAGCCTGAATATAGGCTAACCATAACTGGTGATCTAAATTACCATACTCTTTGTTATGGCTAAACTGTAACCAAACTATCCTACCCTTCTTTCACAATTTAAACAATAGTAAAGAGCGTACCACGGCCCGTAGTATAGGTAAAGAAAAAAGGTACAGAACGCGGCGTTGAATTCTACAATCCCTACCGGCAGTGCTGATCTTTGTTTCATGGCGCTTCAGCCAGGAAGTGCAAAGGGGGGGGGGGGGGGCTTAGGAACCAGTTTTGAAAAAAAGCTATTTAGTGAGAATTTATTTAAGGCTGATTCAGGAGTAGTAACTATTATTTCGGCTAACCTTGATAGCACAGTAATCATAATAGTACACTAATCTTAATGGTTATATCAAATCATCCTCATGAACCAACATTTTTCCAATGTTTTCACGACTGCAAACTCGGTGTCATGAGACAGATATTTCGCAGACCTGCCGACGACTTATCATGGTTCCTGCGAAAGCTTTAATCTAGTAAAGACGAACTACAGCTCATACTAATGGCTATACTATGGACTATGGACTATTGGCCCCATAGTGATCAAAAGTTAAGAACTCGTTTTGGTAAAACCGTCAAGTTAGAAAAAGTTGTCATTTAACGCTGATTCAGGAATTGCACTATCATTTCAATTGTTCTTTCTAATAAAAGTTTATTGCAAAAACACATTTATGGGAAATTCGAAAAAGAGCCTTAAGAGCCTTCGAAGGATCTTCCATTTGTGCCACCAACATCAATTTTTGCCCGAAGAGGATCAATAAACCAAAGAACGTAAATTCCAAGATAGCCAATTGATTTTTGATGGTCTAAATGCCTTAAATGTGTGGTTTTGACTCCCTCCCCTCATTCTTGAAAAAGCTTGGAAATAGTTTTTTCACTGTAAGCTGTTTTCATCATTTTGAAATCAGAGACATATGAAGGTTGAAAGCCTGGATCATGGCTGGGCAGAGTTTGAAAATGCATGACTAGGGGCGAGTTGTAGATTAAGATGGGATCAAAGAGACTAACAAACAGATCGTGGTAAAATCCGTTAAAAAAAACTGTTGTAATGTTTTTCTATTGGGACCCAGCAGGCTACCCCAAGATTGCAGAGAAATGTTTAATGGTTTAGTTAAAAGTTACTACCACTTATAAAACCTTCCGTTCGATTTCTATAAAATCGTCTTCTATTCTCCTTAGCAAAGCGGCATACTGTCTAATGACAGTATCTGATGCCAGTTCTGGAGTTGAAAGGCTGGAAGGAATAGATAAGGTTTTATTATAATCTCCATGGTCGAACATCCTTAACCAAAGGCTTACAATTCTTTTTCTTATATACTACCTCTGTCAACCCCTCCTCAGTAAGGGAAAACTGAAAAAAAGTGCTTTGGAATAAAAACTACCTGATAAATAAAATATTGGTTATTCATTTCTATTTTAATGAAAATAATTGCAGTCTCTCATGTGAAAATTCCTAAGGATAGCGATAAAGACATAACCCTGAGACTATTTACATGACAAATATGCTATGTTGTGCGAAGGGATACCAGAAGCAAAAACCAATATTTAACGTTTTTTTTTAATCCTGTTGATTTCTTTAGTTTCATCGCCCAAGTTCAACAAAGATTTTTTGGTACGGTTCAATGTGTATTAAATAAATAAAAAAGAGAACAGCATTGTTTAAGGTACAACGTTAAAACTTAAAACGAACAGAAATTATCCCGTATATTTGTAACGGGGTAACAGTTCGACAACGCTAAAATGCTACGAATTAATTCATAATACTAAAGCGTTGCCTCAAAATTCTTCAAAATATTTAGTTTTGTAATCATGGTTGTCGCAGTGGGGGCAACCTAGTATAGGTTTAATCCTAAAAAAGCTAAACCAAGCTAAACAAACGGAACTAATATCTAAACTAAACTTAAAAATGGACTAAAAAAAAGTTTTTCTGGTAGAATGAAACAACGAAGTTGAAACTTAAAACGAACAAAATTATTGCTTCTTAGTTTCTGCAACACATATCTGCAAGACTCGTTCAAACAAGCTGACTCGTGATATTTCTCTATATCTGTAAAATTTTACAGATATTAAAAAAAATTACTGAGGTTGCTTAGTTTCATAAAGAATTAAAACAGAAATATTAAAATTGAATATCGTAGCCGACGAAAGAGATTTTTATAAAGCTGAAGAACATTAAAAGTACTTTAGATGTATAGTTAATATAATTTATAAACATTCGCGTTTTTATTCTTGGAACTTGTCTGCTGCAATCCTGTTAAAAATTTTGAACTTCTTAGGAGAAAATAATGTATTGTTATTTTACCCCCCCCCCCCTCAGCTGAAATTTAGTTTCTGCAAAACTCAGACAAGCCTTCATAATTCAAGCAACCAGATAAACAGGTCAGTTTTCTTTAGTATATCTTTGCCTATATGGTACTATTAATTTAAAGAAACTAAGTTTTTCCAAGGGAAGTAATGAGCGAAGTTGAAACTTAAAACGAAAAAAAAAAATTATTACTTCACATCCTATCTAACTTAAATCAACAAAACTAATGCAAATAAATCAAATGGTGATATTTCCCTATGTTTGTAGGATTACAGAAAACTAGCTCTTTACTGAAAACACAAAACAATATAGGAGTTTTGGTACGGTAAAATTAAATCTTTTAATGACTCTTTTAACAGCATAAAAGTAAAGCATTTTTATATTGTTGTTTTATTTATTTTTTTCGTTTAGGAATCTTACTAGTATTAGGGCTACAAACTCGCTTTAGAATTTGTATCACAAGTTAAAATCCTCCGTTTTATAGAGAGAAATAACTGGATTTCCAGAGTTCATATTACGGAGTTACTGACATCAAAGCTCCTGTAGTACTGTGTAAAGCGTTATGGATTAGTTTGTTGTTTTGAGGCTACGTATTTACATTTGACTCCTAAATCAATATTCTTGTTTTTATACTTAGCTTTTGTATTTTCAGTAAAGCGCTAGTTTTCTGTAATCCTACAAATATAGGGAAATATCGCCAGCTGATTTATTTGCACTAGTTTTATTGATTCTTGTGTTTATTAATTTAAAAAAAAAGTTTTTCCGAGATGAAACCCCGTAGCCCCCCCCCACCCCTTGGATACGGCCTTGCAAAGATATTAGTTACCAAGCAGACAGATTTGCCAGGTCAGTAATTATATCGAAAAGGTTAATTCCAATTGAGGCAAATTCTGACTTGATAAACTAATCTATTTTTTACTGTTTTTAGCTGAATTTCATTTGTTGTTCATTTGCTAGATAGGCTGTGAAGTAATAATTTTTGTTCGTTTTAAGTTTCAACTTTGCTCTTTACTTCCCTCGGGAAAACTTCGATTTTTTAAAATTAATCTATGCTCGTTTATGAGTACAATTTAATTTATAAACAACACTGCTATGACTTTTTCTATTTATACGGAATAATTTCTGTTCGCTTTAAGTTTTAATGTTGGTCCTTATTTTCAGTTGAAAACCTTTTTTTTCTATATAATTTCTAATCACCTCCAATCTAGGGAGATAAGATACCTCAAGCCTTAGTAAGGAGCTGAACTAAGAAGCCGTACAAGAATTGAAGGAAAAAATAAGTTCAGAGTAGAAAAAAAAAAATCAAAACGTAGTGTCGTTTCTTTTTGTAAAAAAAAGAAAAAAATACATAGATCTTTAATTATTTGTTTTAAAAATGAAATTTAGTCACACTTAAGAAATTAGCTCCAGGCGAGTTGCTTCGACGCTAAAGGTTAGCTAAGCGGACAGTTTGTATATCGACATTCTTGCGGAAAATTTTGCTAGCTCAACAGAAATGTGCCTTTAGGGATTTATTAGGGATTTATTTGACCTGTCCCTAAATAAAAAGCCATTCATTACTCAGGAATGAATGGAAATTTCAAAAATATCATTTCTTGTGTAGGTGCGATAAATGGTATTACAAACTATGTTTGTTTTCATTTCAAAAATTTTGGGAAGGAGTATCTGAATTCTCCTACAGAACTGTTTTCATTTGTCATTCTTCCTCTTTGGATGCATAATTTTACGTATGGAGAGAATATTACGGGGGAATTGTCAAGTAAATAATTTGAATAAGTATAACAATAAGTAATCCATCCTTTAATATACAACATTAAGCGGTTCCAGAACTACATGCCTACACTTCTCCAACCGCTTCGTGGCAAGGGGTTGGGGTCAGGGAGGTAATTTGCTATGGGGCAGAGGGGACAATTTCCCCTCGCAGACCTCAGTTTTCCTCCAAACCCTAGTTTGCCTCCCTCCCAGCTGAAAATTTAGTTTCTACAAAAATGTTGTCAAAACTAGGATAAGCCTGCATAATTCAAGCATCCACTGAGACAGGTCAGTTTTCTTTAGTACATCTTTACCTTTTTTATTGCTAAACAGCTAGTTTTTCAGTTTTCTCTGTCATTTTCATTTGATTTGGAAAAATTGGCTCCAGATTTTACACCCCCTCCCCCCACAGGATTTTGGCAAAACTACGTCATTCGTTGCGGTATGCATTTAGAGATTTACTCAGAATGTCGTTGCAAACCATGAACTGGATGACCTCTATTCCCTTTTGAATCAAAATGCTTGACCAAATACCTTCCTAGGACATACTTAAAAAAATGAGGGCATCACATTTACAAAACAGTGAAATTATCTGAAAATGATCGTATAGAAGGGAGAAAACCATAATTGGAAAAAAAAATAAGCAGGAATTGAACGCAAGACACTCTATTCCGAAGTCGAACTCTTTACCAACAGAACCACGCCTCTAATAATTTGATTTGATATATTAGTGCGTGTACCTTAATTGCGTAGCTTATTAAGGGGGCTTGGAGGAGAACATACGAGATGTGTTCTTGCAAACCTCCAGTTACGGGTTTTGGACCATAATTATTACAATGATGATTTCGTTTTGTACTTCCAAGCGTTCCTACTTAAGAAGTGACATCAAAAGTATTATCTTTAGAGCTATATCACACTTCCGAATGGTAGAATGGATAAAAATCACGTAAATATGAGCAAGAGCTTTCAAATAAGCCATTAAACGCCACTCTAAAAAGTACTGGTAACCCACCAGCCCCAGCTTTTTCACTTGAGATATTGCACCAAAAGTGCCGTTTTGTGCTATTTGGCACTTACGGATGGCAAAACTAATTAAAAGCACGTAGATGTGAGCAATAGCTTTCAAATCGGCCATTAAACATCTCTCTAAAAAGTTCTGGCAGCCCAATAGCCCCTAGCTTTTCCACTTAAGACATGGCATCAATAGTGTCATTTTTTTGTGCCATTTAGCACTTGCAGGTGGTGAAATTTATAAGGAAAACGTAGATGTGAGAAATAGCTTTTATGTGAGCTACTAAACATCTGTCCTTTGTAGCCCGCTAGCCCCACCCCTTGAGAAATGGCACATTATGTGCCATATGGCACTTGCAGATGGTGGAATTTATGAAAAGCACGTAGATGTGAGAAATAGCTTTTGAATGAGGCATTAAGCATCTCTTTATGATGTTCTGGTAAACCGCTAGCCATGAAAAAAACGGGAGACAGATCAGTGCTACCCATGCAAAAGTGATTTTCCCTGTTGTTCAAGGTTGGGGACTGTAATTTCCCTAAACCTGGGTTTTCAACTATGCTGATTCCAGTGGAAGACTTTTCATTTTGATCTGACGCCATTTTCGAGGGGTTTTCAGGCTTTCATTTCGAAATTACCATACATTTCTTTTCACAATAAACTTACATTTTTAATATGAACGGAAATAAAAGTTACCATTCCTGAATCAGTGTCAAATGGCAATTTTTTTTACAAGGCAGGTTTTTTCTAAACTTTTTTTAAACTTTTGGTTACTATGGGCTGTTGTTCCTACTTTACTAGGTTGCAGCTACCGCTGCAACCATGATATGGCCATTTTTTTCCATTGTCATTTACACTTGATTTGGGAAAATTGGCTCCAACTTCTCCCACCCCCAGGATTTTACTGAAATTACGCCCCGGTTTTCAGTTCCATTCCTTGAGAATCATTTTAACTCCTCCTCCAACGGGATCCTGGCTACGTCACTGAAACATTAATGCGTCAATTGATTAATTTTTCTCAGGTTTTTCCATGTTCAGTAAGCCAATTGCAATGTATTTTTGTAATTTTTGATGTTCAATATCAATTGCAGTAATTGAAGGGCGCTCAAAAGCGCTTTTGCGACCTATTGCAATTAATTACTTGCTTATTGCGAATAAGGTGCACTTCGTCCTTTTACACATAGAAGATTCTTGGAATGTTTGTCTATTTGTATAAGCTAACAATACTTTTTTTTAGTTTCAAAGATTCTATGGGTTCGCAATTTTTTTTTTTAAGAAATTCATTTTTATGTTTAAACCCCGTTTAACAGAACACAATTCTTACGCTTATTCAATAGGTGATTGCAATTATTTGCAACAAATTGCAAAAAGCTCTGTTGAACGCAGGGTTTATACCTGGCATATTTGACGACTATTAAATAAAGGTTTATCTTTCGTTACCGCCTTAATTATTTTAATCAACTATTTCTTGCTCTGCTAACTACAAATATAATTCTGAACTTCTCTGGAACTGAGATAATTATGAATATTATGAGTTTGTGAAGCCAGATCAGTGTATCTAAACAAAAACTTCTTTTGTTTCAGTACTTGTTGCGGTTACTTGAGGTCGTTGCTATTTTGCTCCACATTTGCTTGCGTTTATGGCGCTAATAATGCCGGCAGGATTAGCTACTCGATGGTTTTTTTGGAGCAGAATCGTAAATCTATCAAATTTTGTCTTTTTTCAAACATGCGGGTAAGAGCTTTAATAGAGTTGGGTATTTTTAATAACCAAATTGACTCGGCTAATTATGTGGTTACCTCACTTTCTCTGGGTTCTTTAAAGATATTTTTGAAGTTGCAAGAAGAACATCCCCTGAAATATTTACAAACAGGCGGGGGAAGGGAAGAGAGTCGAAGTCCCCCAACCCCGTGTTATAGCCTATTAATAAGTTACGATGACAATACATTTAAAGCCCTCAATTAGTCAAACTAAATTCAGGTGGACAATGGCGTCAATTCACAAAACTTTAGGGTGGGGGTCAATTTTTTTTCAAGATCTAGAGGGAGGGGAAAATTTTAATTTTTTTCAGTGAGTATACCAAGGAAAGGAATTTTTAGGCGACCCCCCCCCCCCAAAAAAGGGCATTTTTTTCAAAATCTAGGGGATCTCGGGGAAGAGCAAATGTTGTCTCCCCAATTGGCGCCACTGCAAGCTCGTATACAGGGGAAGGGGCTTCAAACGTATTCCCCCCCCCCCCAGAAATCTTGCGATTTTTTCGTTATTTCGTTTAACTTCTCATATTTTTCTTATAAGTTGTTGCCTATTCTTCCTAATTTTTTTTTCTATATTTTTGTTTTTCAAATTCAAACCACTCCCCTAAAATATTTTCCCATTTACGTAACTGCTACGTATGCTAGATACCTTAACTCATGTTTTAAGAATGGTATTTATGGTTATATAGCGGCATTTCTACTTGAAAGGACCGCCAGGATTCTAAATTTTAGAAAATTTCTTCATCTTCTTTCAAAGTTGTAGGCTAAAACTTTAACACAAGAATAATTTATAACTAAAAAATCAAAAAGCATGTGAATTATGCGAGAAATTTAGGGTATTGCGAGATAAATTGTAAAGACATTTGCACTCTATCAAAAAGTTCGCGACTATAAATCTAGAATTTCTTTAAATTCCATTGAGAATTTCATTTTTACACTTCATAAAATGTGTTCAATTCAACTGAATAATAAGGTATAAGCTTAATAAATTCATATATTAATTGATATAACATATAAATAATGAGTATCTTTTGGGTACGTGTGTGTAGCTAAGTGTTAAAACTCAGAGTACACTGAAAATAAGCAACTTTTACTGATGCTGGAAGAAATTATTGAAATAATCGTAAAAACCTCGAGATTCTAGAGAATTTACTTAACAATCTATTGTTAAACGATCAAATGATGTATATTTATTTAATATTAGGTTAAAGCCGTTTTATTAGTTTCTAGTTTTTATAATTTTAACCAAACAGGTATAGAGGCGTAGCAAAAGCAAAACTAATATTGTACAGTGGCTAATAATCAATTGAGCATTCAAGGGTTTCCTTAGAGGCGGTATTACTGACACTCCAACCAATCATTAAAGTGAGCAGAGTTTCAACGAAAGAAATAGCACTGCTGCATCTGTATATTCCTTAATCTATGATATTATTCTGTTCTCACTCATGCGATTTCCTAATTAAAGCTGTAGAAAAGGACTAGTCGAAATTTTTTTTTTCGAAAAATAGGATCCTAGTATACAGAACGGTTAGTCACGCACTGCGTAGAAGGGCCTCTTGATCTGATCTACTCACATCGAATAATTTTCCCGCTCTTCCCATGGCTTCTATAATATTGGCTTGTTTTTTAATATGGGTTTAAACGTCAGTAACTGATGAGTATCCTTTACTTACGAAAATATACAATATACTAATTTTTTTTTATGATTAAACGTAAAGAAAAACAAAAAAATAATCCACCGCTTTCAAGATTTGTCTCAATATGGGGCACCATCAACCTGACTGCTTCGTTCAAAGGAATCATTTGCCTACAAAAAAAAGGCATCTGTTTCGTTGCACAAAATCCCTGCAAGACAATTTGTTCCTTTTCATATGGCACTGAATCAGAAAAGCAGTGTATTGCCTTAATTATTAAAGGTACAAATATGCCCAGAGGTGTGATAAAGCAACTATTTTAGTACAATCCTAAGACTAGACAAATAAGCGACTGATTGTAAACTGAGTTTTATTATATATATCAAATACAATTTTTTTTAAATATTAGTGCCAATAAAGAAAAGACAGTGCAAATAATACCAGAAATTAACTTATTCCACGAAATATAGAATACAGGAGATGACTTTAAAATCATTTGATAGAAATGACCGTGGAATGGAACAAGTAAAGCACCAATCACCTCAAAACATTCTATCAAACGAATAACCAGTCCTAACAATGGAAGCATTCTCAACAAAACATGTAACGCTGTAAGTTGTAAAACATGATAAGCAACCATACTGGTTTAATATAAAAGAAAAAAATAGCACAAAATTAGCACAAAATAGCACAAAATAGCACAAAAGGGCAGTGGCGAATTTCCTGACTAGAGTAATTTACATTGTATAATAAAACAATATGGAAGAAAATAGTAATTCATGAGCAAACATGGGAAGTACATAATTATAAACTGCCTTTAAAAAGGCCAAACATATCAATGATACTAGCATTTGACGATAAAAAATTCGACCTAATCCTTCATATAAAACAAATAACAAATTGGCTATTTATATCACAAAAGTCATTAAAAATAAATTCAATATTATTGACTTGGCTTGCCTAGACTTACCAATTTAAATAAGTAGGCTACCAGATGGTTAACAAATGGTATCCCAAATGGGATACTTTTGCAGGCTACCAAATGGGATAAACGGATCGTCCTCTTATAGAGCCAATTTATTAGATATGAAAAAAATCCATTTGAAGATAACCGCAAAGACTGTAAAAAACTTGAGACTAGAAACGGAGGCCACTCCTTTCCAATAAAAAAACACTAGTCCCATCTAACACTTTTTAATTTCGGTTATAATCAAGGCTATAGTGTTGGTAAATTGCAAATGCAACTTGTAGAGTTTTAAAAGCTTCGCCCCTAATTCCCTCCTATTTTCGATATAATTTATCAATGTTAAATAGATGAGTATTGAGAAGATGGGTATTTCGTCGCTTATCAGGTTGTATCATTATGACACGAAAATGAAGAGGAAACAACTCTCAAGTACTACGTATAAAAGTTTGAAGATTAAATATAATTTGGCTTTGTTTATATTAGGTGACTAATTTTTAAGGGTTCAGAGTTATACTCCTCATCGTTACCCTAAGCCTCAACTAGAATGGCCC
This sequence comes from Artemia sp. Qi Xiang Cuo, assembly GCF_049724085.1. Lineage (NCBI taxonomy): Eukaryota > Metazoa > Arthropoda > Branchiopoda > Anostraca > Artemiidae > Artemia > Artemia sp. Qi Xiang Cuo. The sequence continues at coordinate 37,602,612 of NC_142795.1, forward strand.
CAACTTCTTTAGCAGTAAGTTAGTGCCTACTCCACGAACCTAACAGCAACTCCATAGTTCTACATAACACTTTTGCAGGAGCAATTTTACTTAATTGAACTCCATAAGGCTGCACTGTATTGAAGTCTTATATATTTTTTTTCGATAGTCTAGCTAAGTTCCTACGGCTGGAATTATCTTTATTCCCTCATATACTTTAGAGGCTAAAGCAAGACTAACAATGTTCTACTTGTGACTAAAATTTCACCAGTTTCTCAGGACAGTGGTAAGGTGTCTTTCCCTTGGATACGGAAGATTTGACTTAGAGGGATTTTTCGACCATTTTAAAATAATATAGCTTGACACAGATTATATAAACTAAGTTCCGCTAGATATTTTGCGCCATCTACAAAATTCTGGTTCCTAGCAGTCCAGGTGTCTTACACTGTTAGCTCGTGCTGCAGTACCAGACCGACCAAGAGTGGCATATGGAACTCTTCTTGTGTCCGATTGTGCGCTATTTTGCCGGCTGACAATTCCAGAAGAATTCGCTCTGGGTAGGGTAAATGAACTTGCTGAATCGTCACGTGGTTTCCAAACAGGAGAGCCTGTAAAAATGGTTAAAATTATTGCTCGGTACAAACAAGGATGTTAAGGGATCCACTATGTCTTTACATGGAGTCGCATCATCCTAGTCTTCAATCAATGGGAAGGAAACTATTGAAATGGCTATGTTCGACAACGAACGGACGATTTCTGGCTATCGCATAAGGTTTTACCTACTCTAGGCTCAGATAAACTGATGCCCGTTTCAGCCCTAGGCTCCCACCAAGCCACCTGAGGCCAGCACAGCTACTTCTCCTCCAGCTACTCTATTCAGAGCTGCAACTCCTACTCCCTTCCTTCCACCATCTTCAATCTTTTACCCTATATACCGTAGATTTTTTCTTGTGGCTTCTTTCTACTGCGTTTGAGGACGTACCACTTTTCGTCAGCCCAGCTGGATGGCTAAAAACCACATTTTTTCTCAACCTGTCATCTTTCATCTGTAAAACAGGATCTAACTGTATTACTCTTTTGTTTGTTAGAGATAGTTCTCTTCGTTTAGGATACTGTTAGATATAGAGTCACACAATCAAGTGCTTAAAATTGTTTTTAAGCCATTCCTCCGAACAACCTTTCTCAACTTTTTGAAGCGTCTATGTTTTAGAAAATTTCTTAACAAATGTAATTTTCATGGCATCTAGTATACTACCTATTAGGTTTTTTTTCAGTATACTATTCTTTTAGGTTTTTTTCAGCTGCGTATAACTACCTTGATAATTTAAATTTCTCTATCTTCACTGAATTCACCTTTCTTAATAATAATAATATTATATAGGTAAGCGAAGCTATTGAATAAGTCAACTTTCTTGGTACCTAACACCTCCTCTTTATCTAACATCAACCAAGACACCTGTACAATGGGAATCTAGCCAGGATTTCCCTTCCTATTTAATGAAGCCTTCTCCCATAGCACTCCTATTTTCCTTATGAAAAAAAAAATACATACATTTTTAATATAAATCAAACAGTTTGTGGTAACGAACTGAAAGTAAGGAGCGACCTGGCTCAATAGTAACCGAAACTCTAAAAGACAGAATTTTGATACCAATAGACACATTAAAAGAATCAGATTTTTATGCTGATTTCAAATATATAAATTTCATTAATTTTAGTCTTCCCCATCAAAAGTTACGAGCCTGAGAAAATTTGCGTTATTTTCGAAAAAAAGGGAAACACCCCTAAGAGTCATAGAACTCTAATGAAAATCACATCATCAAATTCAGCGTATCAGAAAACCCGACTATAAAGGTTTCAAACTCCTATCTGCAAAAATGTAGAATTTTGCATTTTTTGCCTGAAGAAAGATCACGGATGCGCGTTTATTCGTATCGACCCAGTGGTCCTAGAATATCGCAGGAGAACTTATTCGAACGGAAATCAAAAGTTCTAGTGCCCTTTTCAAGTGACCAAAAAATAGAGGGCAACTAGGCCCCCTCACACGCTCATTTTTTCCCAAAGTCACCCGATCAAAATTTTGAGATAGGCATTTGGTTCAGCATGGTCGTAAAATACAATACCTATGTCTTTATAGATGACTTAATCCCCCACAGACCACAGAGGAAGGTCTGCAAGTTATGAACTTTGCCCAATGTTTACGTATAATATTGGTTATTGGGAAGTATACAGAAGTTTTCAGGGGGGATTTTTTCTAGTAGTTGGGCGGGGGGGGGGTCGGGGGTTACGTGGGAGAATCTTTACATGGAGGAAGTTTTCTGGGGGGAAGGGACATTGCTATGAAGGGGGCAGCGGATTTCTCAGCATTATTTAAAAGTAACGATCAGAAATTAATTAAAAACAAACTGTTTTTTCAACTGAAAGTAAGGAGCAACATCAAAACTTAAAACGAACAGAAATCTTCACGTATATGATTGGGCTCACCCTCTGGTCATTACCTTGCTCTTTACGCTAAAGTATTTTTTTGTACTTTCATCAGAGCTATTTATTCTAATTGTGAGAAACGGCCTTTGTGATTAAGGGGTCGTTCTTAAAGAATTAGAACAAATTTGAACTATAGCGTAAAGAGCGAGGTACTGACTAGAAAGCAAACCCCCTAATATACGTAATAAAAATATACAAATATAGAAGATCGTTACGTAAGTTACGTCAGAACAAAATTTTGAGAAAACTATTTAGCCAAAAAAAGTAAAATTAACATGTAAATTTCGCTTTAATTATTCATGTACGGTGAGCCAAAATCTATCATCCTTCCAGTCTTCAAAAAAGGGCTAAAGACAAAGTGCAGCAATTATCGCGGGATTTCTCTCATCTGCATTGCTGCAAAAATATTCGCCATAGTGCTACATAATCGTTTTCGTATCCAGCGCAACGTAAAGACAAGGCCCAATCAAGCGGGATTCCACCCAGGCATGGGTACAATTGACCAACTATTCGTCTTAAGACAAACCCTTGAACACAGGGCACAACACCAGAAACAAAACAGTGTCTCTATTCATAGATTTTATTACTGCTTTTGATTCTGTTCTAAGGGACGGAATATGGAAGGCCATGACAGAGGATGGAGTACCAGGTAAGGTAGTCAGACTTATCCAAGCATACTACTACCATACACGAGCCCAAATTCAGATCGATGAAGAACTATCCTCGATGTTCCAAATTGGTTTTGGTGTCCGACAGGGATGTATATTGTCTCCCGTCTCATTTGATTTCGTGATCTACTGGATTATGACCAGAGCAATGACGACCTTTTCAGGCGTTGAAGTAAGTCCCAATTTTGTGATCACCGATGTGGACTACGCCGACGATATTTGCTTGTTAGCTGAATCTCGTTCAGAAGCCCAATCTATGCTATCGAAGGTAGTTGAAGAATCCTCAGTGGTCGGCCTGAAAATAAGCGCCTCGAAGACAAAAGTCATGGCGTCTGGTATATCATCTCAAGACCCCCCCCCCCCAATTTTACTAGCACAGTTGCCCATAGATGAGATACATGAATTCAAGGACCTAGTCTCTCTGGTAGACCCAATAGGAGGATGCACATCAGAAATACATTCAAGAATTGCTTCGGCAACTGGAGTCTTCACCCAGCTAAATCACCCTCTATGGAACCAGAAAAATGTTCGTCTGAAGATAAGAATAAGGATTTACCAGGCCATTGTTTGGCATGTCTCACTTTGCGGCTGTGAGACATGGGCTATGAAAGCATCCCAAACTCAAGCCCTCAACGTATTTGACCATTTATGTTTAAGGCGAATCATTGGCATTAAACTCTGTGATCGTGTCGGCAATGTCGAACTCTGCTAAATCTGCAATCAGCGTTCTGATTTGACCGCTGTAATTAAACAAAGAAGACTCCGATGGTTTGACCATACATTCGCCGCCCACACGACAACTTTGTCAATAAAGCCCTCAGATGTACACCTCTTTCAGGATGGAAAAAGCAACATGGGGGACAAAAGACAACGTGGCTCGCCTGCATCAAGGCTGACCTAGACCCAATCGGTGGCTTCAAGAAGTATGGACGAAGATGAGAAAAGTCCTGGCTTAATTTGATTGAGCCACTCGCAAACGACCGAGACTCTTGGATTACTACAATGACGAAGCTGCTGGACACCAGGGATAGCGGATATGCTTGAGTCCTGCTACAAGTACAAGCCAAAATAAAAGATGTATTAATTCAAAATTACGCTAAAGTTTGACTCTGTCTCACAACTTTAGTTTTTAAAACAATAAAAAAAATTTAGCGAAAAGAGTGAGGCGTTGAGGAGGGGACAGCCCCTTTCATATACGGAATAATTTTTGTTCATTTTAAGTTTTAATGTCGCTCCTTACTTTCAGCTAAAAAACTTGTTTTTTATTTAATACAGATTATACACAACCTTTATTAGCTTCTGAGTACACACTGAACTAAATACCATCCTTACTTCGCACCTTAAGTCTTGCCTTAAGTTCAGCAATATCACTTTCGTAAATAGCACTATTCATTTTAAAACACCTATAGGATATAACATGTGTAAGGATTAAACCTTCATTTAAGCGCTTCTGAGGCCCAATTCCCATCTTAAACAAGAAGTATTCCAGACTGAGTATGGTAAGCGATTCCTTTCTGGGCAGAGTTTCTTTAATAATTAAAGGAAGTATTTGAGCTGGTTTGATGAAACTTTCAGATATCTTCCAGAATTCATATTTGAGATGATCCCAGAAATTCTATTCACCTGATTCTACTAATTTATTTGCAATGTTGAAGGAGTTCGTCCAAAAAGCAGTTTTTTACCTCACTTTCCCTCAGTTTCTGAAGATTCCATCACAAAATCTTACTTTTATGCAGACTATTTGCATCTTACAGATCTAAATAATTTTTTAGACCACACTGCTTTTCCATTTACGAAAAATTAAACAAGAAAAAAAAGGTTTTAATTTTAATAAAGCAGTGAAACAATAAATAAAAACAAATAACCATTTTAATTAAAAATATTCCGAATATTTCGGCCCCACGTGCGGGAGCCTTTCTCAACGGGGAAAAAAAACAACGAAAAAATCAAAAAAATTTTTAGAAAAAAGTAACACATATAAAAATACAACAACTAAGCACACGAAGAAAAAACAAATATAAATAAATAAGTAAGAGACAAACTCACATATTAAACAAAACTTCCAGCACTGGCGTTTTAACGCAGGAATCAAAAGCGAATGTCTATATTGATACCACAGTATATAAATAATAGACATCTATATTATCTATATACAGTGATTGATACCAAGTGTAACTCTCCTCTTACAATCAGTGTATAAATGTAAATCTATCAAAAGTGAAAACTATATTTACTCGAACAAACAGAAAAGGTCACCTAACCCCAGGTCCATAACCCCTAATTAAATCTCACAGGTTAATCAACCAGTTCATGAATTATAAATTGAATGCCTTCTTTATTTCCCTTACTTGCCTTTGGTTTTCGTACGATCTATCTATCAGAAACTTCCTAGACAAAAGCATTCTTTCTCTACGAAATTCAGTGCTGCTTCTTTAATGCTCCTAGTCAACTTTTTAACCTTTTTTTTAAAAACATTGTTTACTGAATCAATGATTATTTTTTCTTGAAATAATTATTCCTCCCATCTTCTGTATCATTACATTCTAAGCACTCCAATTATTCACCTATATACGTAAATCTTAAAATAAATATTGAAGATAAGTTTTATATAATTTATATACATAAATACCAATATTTACCAGTATAAGTAAATATTATGCCAAATTTTAGCTTAAAATAAACTATAAGAAATTTACATGGTGATTTTCTCTTTTAAAATCAATAGTAGTATTCATACGTACCCTGTATCCCTCCTACCATTCTTCGTTTTACAGTACCATAATCAATAAGCTGTCTTACCATCATGCGACTGCCATGTTAATTTATGGGGCCTTTTGTGATCAAATGTTCCAGCTACTGTGCCTGATAAAACTGCAGCAGCCTATTACCCTTGCTATGTTTCTTCCTTGACCTAGATCAGTCTAAGCAAGGTTGAAATAATCCTATTTTTACCAATCTAGCATCGTAGTCACCTGATAGAAATTCCTCATTTCAACCCGGGATCCGTTCTTTTACGAGTAAATGGATCAGATTCCAGGTAGAAATGTGTTTTTTTTTAGTTTATTCTATTGTCAAATACTTAACAATATAATCAAGACTTGGAAGCTTCTTTGTTCATTACGAGTCCCACTTCCTGCCTCAATGCCTCATCCTTGTAACCTCAATACAAAATTTATATTCCAATGAATTTCATGTATCTAGCCGATTGGATTGTGCTGATAATGTCCTGGCACTAATTTCATTTTCTATTTGTTTAATTACTGCTAGTATTTCAACAGTTGGATTAGAATACCTACCTAATGGCTCTGGTGCTTGTGGTTTATATTGAGCAGGCGTATTGGACGCGTGAACTAGCTTGGCAACAGATTGACTTCCCCCACTTCCAGTTGATATTGTTGACGTTGTACTTAAGCTTAAGTGGTTGGGTGTTCGTCCTAAAATTTTGAAATTTCATTTATTATTTTTATTTTATTTTTTTTATTTTTTTTACAGCAAAGTTACAAGACTATGTTAAATATAAATCCATAACGATAAGGCTTTATGCATTTTAATACAAGTTAGAAGCGATTTTCTAAACGTAAGTTATTCTTTCTTCTCACAAAGTTTCATCTCTTAAATAGAAAAATGATAATTTTTGTATCGTCTACAATTTGTATACAGTTATTGTTATTAAGATAAGATAAGGGTTTATTCCAAAAAAACAACACAACACAAAAAAAACAAATGACCTTCCATAAGCTAACGCTTGTTCGGAAGTATTTACCCTCTTAAAATTAACACTTATAATAACATACTAAAGAGAAAGAAGAAAAAAAAAAGAGAAGAAAGAAAAAAAAAGAAAAAAAGAAGAAAAAATGAAAATCTTACACTCACTCGGCTCCTGGTCGCAATAACCAAAAATCAATACTTCACATACTCCAAAACTTCCCGCCGCCATCCCATAAATAATAAATAAATAAAAAAAATAAAAAATAAATAAAAATATATAGGAAAAACGGGAAAAAGGGGTTCCGGGCAAACCTGAGAATATTATTATTATTAATTTTTTTTTGCAAAACCATGGTTTTTGAATTTGAAAAGTTTAACCACTCGATAATGTCTTTGTAGAGTAACATTTATACGAAATGTAATCAAATTTTTTCCAGCCATCGTAGCACGTAATATTTTTAAACTATTTTTGTTGAATTTTTGGTGTTCCGAGCAAAAATAAAATCAAAATACTGCAAAACTGAGAGACCTAGAAAAAGCTTATTCGCTAATTTGAGAAAAACCCACACCGGGGCTAGAATCAATCACTCAGTTCTTAAATTCAGCAGATTTATTATTTTTATAGTTGGACAATATTCCATGTAACAATAGATGATGATAAATGACAGCGACTTATGATGATGATGATGAATGGAACTTTGAAAAAATGAACAATGACGAAAAACTTGAACAAGGGATCACAGTAACAATTAAGGCGGGTCGCTATGTGGAGACGTTACAATATTTCGGTACGCATAAATTGAAAAGTTTTCTGCATGTTCAAGATATCTTGTTTTAACAGGATGGAGCACCATTATTTACTGCACAGCAAGTAATGGAGATTATGCCGGAATTGTGCGGTAACCGTATGATCTCTAGATTCTGCAACGCTCCCTGGTCTTCCAGGTCACAAGATTTATCCGTTCGTGATTGTTTCTTATCAGGTTATATCCAGACAGACTAAAGTGTAAACAAGTTGACCAAGAGCCATGGATGAGTTAAAATGCGAATTCAAAATAAAATTCCCAGTATGACAGCCAAGGCCATATCCAGGGGGAGGGAGGGTGCACAGTGTTTGACCCCCCCCCCCTTATGTTTATCTGACTCATAAAAACGTAACAAAATAAATATAAACACATTTTGATGCGTTTTTAAAAGATTTTTTTGGAAATCCGTCCCCCCCCACAAACAAAATCCTGGATACGATCCTGATAACAGCTGAGATATTGCAGTGTCAAACGAAGGGTCTCAACAGTGGCTATCTAGAGTGGATTATTACACGAGGAAAGCACCTAATAAACGTAATTTCTAAAAATGGGAAGTTCCATTGATGTTTCATAAATAGCCAGTTGTAGTTACAATTATTATGAATAAGTATTTTCTTTCATGCCTCTTGGTTTCATTGGTTTAAAAAGTTCCCGTTTTTTTTGTGTAAAAGTAATACCTATGACAATTGAGGCCCCGAGGAGACAGTTGCCCCCCTAAGGTTTTACCAAAATGAATTTTGGAGAGATTACTTTGAGCTTCGAAATATTGAGAGTTTTACACAAAGGTCACAGATTCTTAAGTATTTGTACTTTTTGAAAATATTTTTTTCTGATTGAAAATTTTTTTTTTTTTTTTTTTTTTTTGTGAAATGTAGCATATTTCTTTAAATACAAGTGATAAAACAAAGAAATCCAAAAATGTTGTCATAGATAGGGCAAGAAGACTTTCAGACGACAAAAACAGCTTTAAAATCAACAATTTTAAGGTTGCGTAGAACTGAAATTAATAAGATTACCGAGAAGAGAGCGTCTTCTTTGAGTTGCTGTTGTGCTCGTAGACGATTTTGTGTCGTCTTCTGTGTCCGGCTCTGTTCCATCTGAAGATCTATGAATTATCTCTTCTCTAGGTTCTGAAAAGGGATTCAAAATTTACTTGACAACCTAATTAAAATGAACAAGAGTAGATAGGCTACGATAGAAAATAGCAATGCAATAGTTTTACGAAACAAAAAAAAATCAAGCTAATAATCATTATTGCCAACAAATAGCCGATTCCACCATTCAGAATCTCAGCCAACGTTTATTGGAAGAATCCACCAACATGCAAAATCGTATATTTTAGTGAAACTCAAGAAGAAACGAAGGTACTATCACGTTTTATCTTAAATAAATAACTTAGTTAATTTCTATTAAATAAAAAAATACTTAGCATAATCTCTCATCTTTTTACGACAAAATTAAAAGTTGTTTATCAACAAATGTTTAAGTAACAAATCCGAATTAGCAGAAAGGTCTAACAATAGCCATAAATAACACAAACATCATCCGATTCTGATTTAGTACTCAGATTATTTTTGACACTTACATTAAGACCTTACATTACGAAATGGACGATTCAGGATTATTTTTTTTTAAATTGTACTACGGTACCTTTCTTTTCATTAAGTTTAGTTCTTCTATTGTAAGTCTTTTTATTTGGGACCCATTTTTACGAATGACACATCTTAAATACACAACATTTCTAAAAAAAAAGTCATGCCATAATCACAACAATTTTAAGGATTAAAATTTTATCATTTACGGCTATTCCCTGATTAATAAACAACTAGGAAATATCTCTGAAAACGACAAGCGATTAAACCATGCAGAAAAATATCAGACCAAAGAAGGTTTTCGTTTTGAGAAAATGAACAACATTTATATAAAAACCAACGAACTAAAACCTTCATAAAGGTAACAAAAAAACAACAACAAAACAATCATAGTACATGTAGACACGATAGGGCCGTTTGCACCGATCTTAGCAGGAAAACACAAAATAATGCTTCAACGAGGATAAATAAAGAACAAGCTGTTGAGCGCAAAATTTTGAATTGTTTCCACGTATCTTACAACATATATGATAGAAAATACAAAAGGTGAAACATGTCATAGAGCGTTGCTTTTTTCGTAAACCTTAAATAATTCTCCGAAAATTACAAATGTGATTAGACCTCATAGATACACCATAGTCACAGCTGTTCACAAAACAACAATAATTTATTATGAATGGCAAGGCCGTTCCAGGCGGGAGAGGTACCACACTTGACCCCCCCCCCCCAAGAAAAAATGCCGATTCGTGAAAAAATAACAAAATGTATATAAGTTTTTGATGCCATTTTGGTATCAAATTAATTCGTTAACCCCCCCCCCCCCAACAAAAATCCTGGATTCAACCTTGGCGAATGGTATTTGTTCTTAATTGATATTGACCCTAATTTTTTTCCAAATATTGCCTACTACAGCTATGTCTTTTGCCAGATATATCATATAGATAAGAAAATTACTGTGTTTAGCTTCCGTCTTTGCCAATTACAAAAAAATATGCCTTAAATCTTCACTCTAATAGGTCGATCATACAGTCTACAGTTTCAAGTCAAAATTAGTCAACACGACAAATTACGGACAGACAACGTTGTTGGCGCTGTAGTTGTGCGAATAATTTTGATCTTATACAGAAGTGTGATTATAACGTGGAATAACCATTAATAGGAGCATCGACTTAGAATCGGAATGGTGTGAATTTTAGACTTCTGTTGGGATTACTGATCATTCAATTTTCGTTATGTGTTCATTAAAATTCGTCAATATTTTTAATTAACAATTAACTTTTGTTATCAGTATTTGTTAATTAACAATTCGTTAGTTCATCACGAGAATTGGAAGAGCTACAATTTTAGCTTCTTTCACCTATTACAGGCATAAAAAACGCACAAAATCCTTGACTATTCTACATTTCGGGACAAAAACAACTATAGATAATGTATGACTACTAATGACAGCATAATAAATCACCTCCCTTAACACACTTGACAAAACCAACCTCAATCCTTTCACTAATCTTTACAGTTAAATAATAGACCTGAGAGCTTTGATACTCATTACCCATCTCAGCTAACTGCTGTTGAAGTAAGTGTGTTACTATGACAAAAAAAGAAAAAGAAGGGAGAGACACAGAGAAACAAAGGGAGAGAGAGAGAGAGAGAGAGAGAGAGAGAGAGAGAGAGAGAGAGAGAGAGAGAGAGAGAGAGAGAGAGGGGGGGAGAGAAATCTGGGTTGGTGCAATATTTATACCTGAAAGAGTCTGGCTCCTTAGTTTATCCTTTTTTGGCTCCAAATTGTCATAATCTTGGCTTCTGGGATTATTTATCCTCGAAGAAGGAACATTCATATTTCGCACACTTTCCCGAATTATCTGTCTGATCGTTTTAAGAAAAGCATTTCGAAATTCGGCAGTTGAATTTGATAAACTATAAACCTTTTCTGCTCGTTTCTGAAACTGATTCCTAAGGTGAACTAACTCCCACCGATAATTGCTCTCAGGAGACTTTGTTGCTGCAGACCTCACTTGAACTTCAGATACTGGAATCAAAACTTGGTATCTTATCACTTCTACTTCGCCATTTGGACGAGAAGACACAGACTAAAAAAGAAGAAAAGTGGAGATCATACAAAATCCTTCAGATAAACTTTGGTTTAGTTCTAAATTTCTGGAGAAATACCAATAAGTAATGATAGTTTTATCATATCCAATGGAATAGCATTGATTATGGTTGCAGCAGTAGCTGCAACCTAGTAAAGGACGAACCCCGGCTCATAGTGCAAAAAAAACACGTTTCAAAAATAAATATTATCTAAATTAATCTTGATGTTATTTGAAACAAATTAAAGGGAATTTCAAAAAAATAGCCTGAAACCTTAAAAATGGCGTCGGATTAAAAAAAAAAACTACACCATTGGAATCGCCATGGCCAAAACCTTTGTTCAGGATGCTTACCGTCTCCTGGCTAGAACAACAAGGAAAATCACTTTTTTGCATGGCTAACACACGTGTCCCCGTTTTTCTTGTCTTTTTCTTCTTCCCTGCTAGCGAGGCGCTGGAACATCATAGAGCTTTTTAATGGCTCTTAAAGGAGATAGATACATCTACGTGCTTTTGTAAATAATGTTAAAAAATAATTATGATAAAGAGCAACATATCTCCCTTATATTTTTGTTAAATGTTTCTGCTCAGTTTCATCATATAGAAAAGTATATCATATAAGTGATTTACATAAAGAGTCAAATTTAGTTGCAGATCATTTTGTGATATAGGACTTAATAGCTGAAGAAATAGCAAAGGGATGACAATTCATGAACATTTAGAGAGAGAGGGCTAAAATTTATTTTCAAATTCTAGGAGAGAGAAAAATTTGGTTGTTTTATCGATTTTTTTCAATAAAAATATCCTCAAAAAAGGTATTTTCAATAAAAATACCAAAAAAGATATTTCCAAAATGTAAGAAGGGGAAGTGGCAGGGAGAGGAAAAAATTTAGGGGTCAAATACCCTCCCCCATCCAATTGAAGTGCCTACATTAGCGTTGGTTTGGCGGAGAGCAATGCTTATTGTTGTAAAGTTTTTTCGCAAAGCTTCATCGCATATAATGAATGGTCGTACAAAATTTGGAGAGGGCTCAGTCAATTGCAAATTGAGAGTTCTGAAACCATTTTTATAGCCGAAAGTAATCAGAGGGCAACTTAACCCCTCCCCTAAGTGCCCTAGAGCATCCCGAGCACGCTTAGATCCCAACATGCATCAAAATATCAATATAGGCATTTTAATAAAAAAAAGTTGAAAGGTAAAAAAAAAATAGAATGTACCTATAATGCATGCAGCCCCATGAGAAGGGTCATAAGCTACACAAACAACCCATATAAAACAGAGCTTTCATAAATAAATTATAATAGAAACCTAGATATATTAATCTTTTTTTTATAGATCAGAGTCAAATAAAGATTTTTGATCTGTCTGATTAAAAGGTCTAAGCGTAAAGTAAGGCCTTCGGTCGCGTGCACTAGATCTCCAATTTATATCGGTTAGTGCAGTGATGCTTACATTCCGTCTCTGATAACATTTGGTAAACAGCAAATATGCTCTGTCCCCGACATCCCTTGGCAAAGAGAGCCTACGCTCCATCACTGACCCCCTTTGGTGAATAGTATACCCACCCATCTATGATCATCTTTGAATAAAGTATCAAGGACAGTGAGAATTAACTTCTCTACACTTAACCTGCCGCAACTTTTACGCCTGTCTGAAGATAGATGCTCATACAGACGCCACATCAATAACATAGTGAATGAAGAGGCCCCAAAACAACCTTCGAGGATGGAGGGGACTTAAGTCAAGTAAGTCAAGACAGTGAGAATGAAATCTGACTATTTGAATTGGTTTTACACAACCATATATGTCTTAAAATATTAGAACAAAATAAAAAATTCAAGCTTTTAATGATAAAGACCTCCCTAAGCAGTTGTGCAGCTTTTGGTAGCACCTGGTGCCAAATTTAAAAGAAAAAAACGTAGGTGAAAAATCAGCAAAAAACAAGCTAAATATGTGAAACAAAACATCTTAAAAAAGTGTAGCTTTTCTTTAATAATGCAGTTGTCTTAGGGAATTATCAAACTGTTGGCATTTGAATTTTTACGTATGAAATATGTTGTCCAATTTAAATAATTAGTTTCGCTTATTTATTTTCGCGGTTCAACGTGGCAACACAGTTGAGAAGGTGGTACTGCCCAATAGCCTCCTATTCTTGAAACCTTGAGAAAAAATCTTGACAAATCTTGGCAAAAAAAGATTTTATATAATTCAAGAACACAAAGTGAGGCCACCGTTCGTTCAGCAGCCCTCAGGATTAATTACAAATCCGAGGTTAATGGTGCAGTATAGAAAAAATTCCAAATTAAAAGACTTTTAGTATGTATCTTAAAAATGGCATTTGATTTCCCACAGAGTTGACATTTAAGAACTTCAGAATCTGAGTCTAATATTAAAATATAGAAGAAGTCCAAAATAAAAAGACAATAAACACTTATATAATAACAAATGGTGTTCGATTTCCACCAAAGCTGGTGTTTAATAGCTTCTGAGCTTTCTGATAACAAAGCTGAGGCTAATATTGCATCATATAAGTCCAAAGCAAAAGATTCTACGTACATGTTTGACAAAATTTGAACAGATTACACCTTGTTGAAACTATTTCTTCCGAGTATTTGGACATGCACAATTGGAAGCCCCGAAATGGGGCCTTTCATCCCTTGTCCCTCAAACCCCCACACTAAATTAGAAATTTAAAATTAAATGTGGTAATGCACAAATTTTGAATGGGTCAGGTGAAATAAGATATTTTATCTACTCCTAATATAGATTTATTCCCAACCAACAAGGAACTGCCCTTTATTCTCAGAAGAACACGGTTTCTAGTGAAACTGGAGTTAGCAATGACAATTCAGAAGTTACAAGGAGAAATTTTAAATGTTGTTTTTATTTATTTACTAGAGCTCGTTTTTGGCCATGGGGACTTATGTGTGGCTATTTCTTGAGTACGACACACGTCGTACTTTCGACATAAAAATCAAAATTCCTGACCAAATAGATCAAGGACATCTGATGTAAGCATGATATGCTGTGTTCACAAGAAAAAAGAGTTTACATTGAGATACTTGCTTTGTAGTAGGTATGTGATTACTAGATGATTTTTTTAATTCAAACACCTGTTTTTTTTTCTTGTATTGAATATAAAATAAGTTTTCACACTGAAACTTTTTGTGTTTTTCCTTATTCATGCTACCTGTTTTTTTGTTTTTTTTTTTGTGAACAAAACAGAAGGGAAAATATCTTTAAGTTTCCACAAAAATGACGTGACCCTCCTAAACTAAACTAATGGACAAAACATTATGGATTTTTGTACCTATACTATTGATGACACCATGAGTAGCAACGATAGATCAATTTTTGTAAACGAAATAGGCAAATAAATATTTATAAAATTCACATCAAAATGAGGAAACTAATTTGGGATATATGTGGATAGTTAGTTCAAAAACGGCCAATATTCAAAAGTTTTCATATATTTCAATAAGGGATTAATTGAAAGAGAAAAATCAACAAATTATTAGAGTTAATAAAGTCAATAGATATACGTACATGGGTGTGTGTAACTCAACCCAATTAACTCAGTCCCTGTTTAAGTTAAACTCACCTGTAATTCATTTCCCATCGATTTCCACCCCATTTAACTCAACTCCCATTCTTTTCAGCCCCTTCAACTCAGCCTCATTAAACCTAGCCAAACCTGTTACAGGGGTTAAATTGAATTGGGGTTGAATTGACTGGGTTTGAGTTAAATGAGGGTTGATTTGTATAGCAGTTGAGCTGAATGGGGGTAAAGTTAAACGGAGGATGAGTTTAACAGGGATTGAGTTGAATAGGGGTTGAGTTAAATTGGTTTTAGTTGAAGAAGGTTGAGTTGGATTGGAACCTCGCCCATGAATCTGCAAGCGTTGTTGTGAATAGCTGATATTTGAATGCAGCTTAATTTAACTAGTGAATAGGAAACAAACCAAAAGAGAGAGAAAAAAATTGAAGGCTTGGACGATAAACAGAGATGGCCAAAAGCTGATAGTAAAATCAATAGGGCCGAATGTCCGACTCCTGGTCAAAGAAAATCGAGGGCCTGCTACGGGGGTCAGAGTCTCTGTATACAAAGTTTTGAGGATCAGCTAAATGCAATGGGATTTTTGTCAGTCATAGATTAGCTCTTTAGGAGTTGATAAGACAGTTAAAGCAAAAGTCGATTTAAAAAGTTGATATTTACTCTGTTAAAAGAGCTGATTAACAAGGTTTAATTGTAATTGTTTTTGTTTACTAAAAGATTGTTTTGTTTACTAAAAGATAGTAATTGGTTATTTTTCGTATAATTTAAAAAGACCGCCAAACTAAATGAAACTATATCAAAAAACCATGTTCTGAAAAAAAACCGGGACGGGAGAGTCTCTATGACATGGAAGAAGACGCAAAATACTTGGTCTTAAATGTCGATTTTACACTTAGATTTTTTTTTCTTTAAATTCCAAGTTTATTTCGTCACTGTCACGCCTAAAGGTTGTATCTGACATTTTGATCTTACTAAAAAAAAAGGTAAAAAGGTAAATAATGCGTCACTGCTTTACATTCTTTATCGGCGGGGCTTTCATGGCCATTCAACCAGGAAGCACAATATGTGGCTGGGGGCCAGTCAGTCTGTGCTTTCGCATACCCTTCCTATTTATCTTCCCCAGATTTTTCTAGGTACGCATTTCGAGCTGGGTCGACTCTGGCTGAGCTTACAGAGTGAAGCCACTGAGCCCCGCTCCAAACAAAAACCAGCGACACCAGGACTTGAACTCCTGTCCTCCCAGAGAAAGGAGGACAAAGGACTTGAACCCCTGTCCTCCTTTGTCTGTGAACCCTTTGTCCCAGACAAAGGATTCCAAGTCTAGTGTCCTAACTCCTCGGCTCGGACGGCTAAATTAAATTTCCTTCGAAAATAAATGTTAAAAATTTATTTTTAAATATATGGGATATGTATGTTCAATCAGACTTTGACTTTCTTGATCTACATTGTTTTGCTGATCCTCCTTTGGATGACAGCTTAGCAAACGGTTTTTGGTAATTATGTTAGAAGTCTGAAATCGTCAGATAGGACCTTTAGGAGTGACAGTGACGATTCCCTTCTGATTTTGATACTCCTATTAATTGTCTCATAGCTTATACTAACTCGCCAGAATTCAAGAATACCATGATTTCTGTTCCCACATTTATGCCAGAGTTACATTTGATATTATTAATTTTTCTTCTATAATCTATGTTCACTATCCCTCTTTAGAATATTTTCTATTTTATTAGGATTGCTAAGGGTGAACAGCTGCTATTGTTCTCATGACAGTTTCATGTTCAACGAGTTTTATCTAGGAATTCCCTTCGGAAGGAAAAGCAAATGTTTCATGACAAAAGCTATTCAACGTGGGTTTTTAGTAATTTACCCCTTTTTTTACTAGAATAAATTTCGCGGTTCACATTATAACGCCGGAAGTACAATTATTAGCTTCTATAAAAAAAAAATCTTATTAAAAATATCTCGACGTAAATAATTTAGCAACAATTTTAATAGTTTGATCTTTCTGTCCATTTAATAGTAATAGTAATTTATTAACACACACAAGGACAATACATTTTACTCACTACCGACCCAAGAACCTGGGGTCAGGTTGTCCTAAGGGTAGGCATATATCAAAATTTCATATTCACAACAGAAATATACAACCTAGGCCTAAAAAAAATAAAATAAAAGAAAAAATCATTCCCCTTCGCACGCAGTTCCTACCACCAATCACAAAATCACCATACTTGTCCTCCAGGTACATAAAAAAAAAAAAAAATTAAAAAAAAAAAAAAAAAAAAAAAAAAAAAAAAAAATTTAAAAATAAAAAAAATTTAAAAATCATTGTAACTTTTTCTTGCTATATCAAGGTCTTCAACAACACCTCTTTTTGTTTTTAAGAAAACGAAAGGTCCAGAAAAATCCGACTGAAAGCAATTTTATTAGATTGCCACTTTTAGAATCTGGGAATTTGGAAAATTTCAGTAAAACTATAATTTTGTTGAAAAAAATCTTTTGAAAGTCAGTAATATTCACAAAAAAAGTAATTACTATTCGTAATTACAAGTTATATTTATAGCCACTAAAAGCAGTATTGATTTGAAGAATTCAAAATTAATTGCACGCAAGGCATTTTGCCATAACAATTTTTTGGCATTTTGCCATAACAATTTTTTGGCATTTTGCCATAACAAGCATTTTGCCATAACAATTAATTATGGTTTAGTAACCATAAATTTAGTTATAACAATGAAACATATAGTTTAGATACTAACAAGGCAAACTATATTTTTCACCTACACATGATGAACATAAAAAGAAAACAAAGAGATAAACAGATAAAAGTAGGACCGATCCTATCCTATCTCACTCCCACCCTAGGTGAGAAACGCAAATGCCTCCCCCTGCATACAACTCCATTGATCGAAAAAACTTTTAAGTATTTTAGTTCAACTTATGGATAAAGGATAGTAGACTAAATAACTCAAATACATGAATCATAGTTGAACTGTAAATAGAAGCAGCTAAAGCCGGTAATTGGCCCGAACTCACGGTTGCCCAAAAATAATAAACATCAGCTACATAATTTTTTCGGGGAGGAGGGCTGTGAGTGATTTAAAAGTAAATTGTGGCTTCCAGGATAGTTCCCTGGCTTTAAAATTCTAAGCGAAAGATTTATTCATTGAAAGGTTAAACGTCTACATTTCACCTTGATTTCTTGGTCCCAGAAAGAATAAACGGAGCTAAATGTGAAGTGGAAAAATGCTCTAGAATTTAGCCTTAATGTCATGGATTTTAAACAACCGCAGAATATGAAAACGTTCATGAGACTGAGGAAAAAGAAAATCTAAAGAACAAACCATAATTTTTCGTTTTTGACGCAACCTCTCCTTGCAGAGGAAGATAACAGCAGACGAAAATACAAATGTCATAGCATGGAGTTCAAGACCTCGCTTGACTTTTCCAAGAAATTCAGTCAAATTGAGCCATTCAACTCCTCCATAATGAAGTAATGCTCCTGGGCTTAAATCAATTGCCTAGAATGAATCAAGGTCATGAAAGTTTTTATTGTTTGTAAAGAAAAAAATTATTTCTAATTGAATCTTTTATCCTAGATGTTTCAAATGTTCAAAAGGAAATTCTGGATGACGCCTAAACGTTTCATGTGGTCTAAATGTTTTAAATAAATTTTTTATCTAAAATTGATTATCCTTCGTGCTTTCAAATAAAGGAAGAACCTTCTAGGAACATAATTTCCAATTTCTTGTGGCACATTACTCTGACACTTTGTTTCTCTGCTTATATGTTTCTGTGCTGTTTCTGTGTATAACATGCATTATGTCACCTTTACAAGAGTATATTGAAGAGTTGCACTATTATCAATTGTTAGCAATGAATAAATGAGACCCAAAATGAAAAAAAAAACTTAAAAAAAAAATAATCACAAGAAATATAAACATAGCAGTCACGGCTATACATGAATGAATGGATCCTAAAACGAACAAACATTAAAATGAGGAATCAAGTCAAAATCAAAACAAACAGAAACTACAACAAACACGAGTAGGGCTGCCACCCTTCTTTTTATGACTATTATGTTAAAATAACAGAATTAAACCTTTTCATAACTGTATGAGTATGGTAGCAAAAATAACTGTTAAGCGTCCATTACTGTTTGGAATAGTGAGTTTTATGGGGATATGAAACTTAAGCTTTTTAATTTTTGTGGGGCTTAGACCAATAAAGCTGGGCTTTATAGAAATAAGATTTATAGAAAATAACACTGAAGAAATCATTGAAATAACATAGTTAATACCCTTGATATTGAAGAAAAAGCTCTAAGAGATACCGCGTTATAATTTCAGATACAAGAAGGTACTTTGGAAAAGGAAAACAAAATTAATTATATTTTCAAAGGCTTTCATGCAACAGCTTCAATGGAATAATCCATAATAATTTGGGATAGTGTCTCTTGTCTTTCCAAAAGATAAGCAAACCTCCCGCAGTTTTGCGTTATCTGCTTTGGTAAAGATATGCCTAGAAATTAAATTGTGACAAAGAAAAACTTAAAAACCCTAGAGATACGAAGTTTTCTATAAGGAAAGAGACTAAACGTGAGAGCTAACTAGTCTTATTTTCCCCCAGGTTTCCCAAGTAACTTCACACAGGCTTTTATAGCTTTACAAAATGGCTTTCACTCAATTGTTCTCTTTGAAAAAGAGGCATTTATCCCAGTTCCCTGCTGATTTAAACAACTTCAAGTAGGTGTCATTATACTTTTTTCTTGGCACTTTGTTCAACAAAGGTTTCAAGGGAAATTGGAGGAAACACCGTCATAGAATCAAGCAAAATACACCGACGACGTTTATGAAATGTCAAACGAACAAATAAAACTATTACATCAAAAGGAAAATTAAATCGGTGAACACCTAGACAGTATAAAGTTTCTGACCAAATCATGTCCAATGTATTGTAAATTGGAATACCTCAAGTATTTATTTCTGTCATTGAATTGGTTTGCGGGGAATTATATAAAGGAATTATATAAGACAGATGCAGGTGGGAGGGGCCGGATGAAAAAAATTCTGAAAAGAGATTTCGATAGGGATATTAACAAACCAGCTAAGTATGCTCAAATCAGGGTGTAACATTAGAGAACGCTTCCTAACTAATAGGTAAACGTTAATTTATTTCCTTAAAACAAAATGATTTTTAATAAAAAAAAAACATTATGAGGATTTAGCCAATGTTTTCTGTCAAAGTATTGTTCCTTGTCTTAAAAATTTATACCAGGTTTTATACCGCGATTGCTGTGCTATGACCTGCAGGGCACTTTTTTCGCGGTTTAAAAATGTTTGTAAAAATAGGAAGATAATTCTTGGAACTAAGAGCAAGATACTACAAGTCAGGATAAGCATGGCTCTGAAAAAGGCGCGCTTCGAAAGGTTGAGGAAGATATCGCTTACATTTTCAAAAGGAATTGTATAACTGTAGTTTTGTGAACTCGTTTAAATGTCAGTATATCAAGTAATAGGCAGTCAAAAAAAATCTGGTTCTTAATTCTATGACTGTAATGTCAGAAAGAAGATGATCAAGTCAGATTTTACGAGCGAGGGAAGAAATTTTTGACAAAAATCGTGTTTTTGGCAATCCCGCTTGGGGAAAACAGAAATGTAGGACGTCCTTGAATGGAGTTTTAACGGACCATGGGAAAATACTGAAATGAAGTAGGAATTTCTTGGGATCCCTCTAACGAAGCTTTGAGAATGTTCTCAGGTGGATTGGTACAGTGATGAGTTGCCAGTCGTAGCAGTACTAGAAATAATATTCCAGTCCTGAAATTAAAGTTCAGCGCAGAATTGAAAGCCAAAAAGTGCTAAAAACTTTCAAAGCTAGGTAATTGTGAATAATCACCAACATCCAAAATGTTCCTCGTAATACTATCGTAATATCCTCAAAATACTCTACCTCCCCGTCGTACATCATACTGTACGATACTTACAATTTGAGATGCCTACAATTTTCAATTATAAATTTGTACAAGCTAAATTTGATTCCGTTTCAACTTTTTATGTTTTATTTTTTATCTTTTTTATCGTATTATCTTTCGTTGTTTAAAAATTACCTAATGCGCTATTAAACTTCCAGTGCTTGCTTTTGAATAATCATCGACTTCTTTTAGAGCTCTATTTGTCCACAATAAAACATTCTAACTTAATATCAGTATTTAATTCGTGTGTTTTTATTACTCTGCTACATATTTTATAAGCAAATCAAACATTTTCCTTTAAGTTCCAGCTCAAACAAACGACTTTTCCAGGAAAAGAGGGAAACTGTTTAGGGTGCTTACAATAGTACTGACATTTTCTTGAGTGAGGCCTGTTTCCACGTTGAAGAGACCACTGCTCTTTAATATCTCAAAAGGTGAGAAAAGATACAAAAAAAACTCTTTCATCAGGGCTTAGACAAAAGAAACAATGAAGTATATTCTTCAAATGCACAAAAAAGGACTAGAATATACAAGAAATGATTAGTTCGAAACCAACCACGATTTCCACCTACATTGTCCCTGCAGGAGAAAAAGAACCGGAAAAAAGGGCAAGGAAGAGAGACGATATTTCAGAGAAAAAAAAAGTGTAAATAAAGGTGAAAGTGCATCATGCAAACAAAAGGATCATAAATCCCTTAAAAATAAAGAAATGGGACAAATTTTTCAGAAACTGGCGGAATACAAAAAGCAAAAACGCCAATCCAAATATTTTGGTTTTACAATCAACAGACAGCATCGCCGCAATTATGTTTTATTTCTTGATACTTTCCTTAGACCTTACTATTTTGACATTGAAAAAGGGCTTGATAGCTTGGATTTTTTTTTCCGTTCCTATTTTTGTAGCCCCATGCCTTTACTTAATATTTTTTTCATTATTGAAATGATAATGTTCGCTTAAAACTATTATAGTGAATAAACATATTCTATATAACTAAGAAAATTATAGTTAGAAACATTTCACTTTTCTTAATAATGTGAAATTACTTTCTTTTTGTTTCATTAGTTGCGCTGCCATGGAAAAGTCATCCTTTCTGTTCTTTTGTCTGTATTTATTCATTTATGAAAATAGCAAAATAGCGCTGATATTTTGTCATCAAGTCAGATGCAGCTTGGTATATGATTTATTTTGTAACTCAACCTTATGGACCATATCGTCCTTTGCTTTAAGTCTGAGAAGACTTATATTCCCTCTCAAACCAAAAAAATTATAATAAGAGCATTAAAGAAAGGATTAAAACTCCCCGTAGACATTGATGGTGTGTAGGGCTTCAACAAGTTGTTAACGTTTTAGTAACTAGGTTTTCTTTACAAGGAGAGGTAGCATGCCAGTCATCCAGCCATGCGGTAGCTGGGATCGAACCCTGATCTTCACATTGCCAAGCAGAGATCAATCCACTTCGCTATAAATGAGTATTACCCTATTCAATTAGTCTTTTTTATCTCTCAAGGGGTAAAGATAGAAACGGCAATGAGATATCTCGTTATTCTGTCTTAACTTTCGGTTCTATAGTTACGTCCTCGAATATTAATGCACCCCTGAACAGACTCACCAGAAGCCGGAACAAGTTGAAACGAGTTTACTGCCGCACAACGCGGTATCAGCATTTTTTTGTTCCCTTTTTCACGGGTTTATTTAGCAGCTTGAAGTAATTGTAGTTCGTGTTTTTGCAATTTTTGTGTACCTTGTTAACAGGTCAGTTTTATTGATTCTTATGCTCGTGCCACATCATAGTCACATCTATCGATAAAGAAAGCCAAATACCACGAACGACATGGCAATTTTCTTGATTTTAGTGTCACACTTGTAATTAAAAAGCAAAAAATTAAAATTGCAAGAAATTAGTTTAAAGAGTTTGCTCCAAGAGTAATTTGTGTCCAACTGTTATCTACTAATACTAAGTCTTCTTAAATTTTGTCAGGTTCCTCTCCCAGATAGAAAAACCGCTGTTCCAAGTTTCCATCTTTTCTAGTTTCAAAAAGTATGCCTTAAACTTTGACTCTGATTGGTCAGTCAAAAAATTTATGCTTGTAAGTTGAACAATGTTCAACTCGAGAAATTACGAACGGCGAACGTAACTGGCGCTGTAGTCGTGCGTAATTTTGATTTTATCGATAAGTGTGACTACAATGTGGCATGGGCATTAGTGCTATGTCGAGTGTGTCAATAAATTCACCTACGTCTACGACTATGTCTATTATTCCTAATTTGATGCCCAAGTTCTGAGAGTGTTTTCATGCCAAGCTCATTGCATTCTAAAAAAAATGTTGTTTGAGCATTTTTATCTTATTGTAATTACTGCACATCTACATATCGTCAATTATTTGCTCTGCATCCCGAACAAAAAGAAGAGTGTGGATCTGGTAAGGACTAAGTTTACCATGGTTAATGCAGAAGGATTTCGTGTTTATGGCTCAACCTTTAACCCTGATTTCTGGTGTACCTCCAAGAAATAAACCTTCCTCAAATAGGAGTAAGGGATAAATAGAATATGTTTATTCACTACAATAGCTTTAGGCTAACACGAGTATATCAATAGACAAATGAATGAAATAATAAAAGGGGCTGTTACTGGGACTAAATTTCATAGTAGAAACTGAAAGCTTGACATTTACGATTTTCCTACCATCAAAGATTGTCTGGCAATAATACCTTGAAAAAAAAGCTTCTTGTATTTTGTCTCTTAAAAAGAAAAAAACCTCTGATATACCTCTGATATAATGATATTTATGTCTTTCGTAAGGACTAAACAGGAATTAGATGAATGAACTTATCGAATGAAACTTAATGAAAGTTCACGAGGAATGAGTGTTGAATCTTGGATGTTTTTCTTCAGATTTGACAGCGGTGTCAGAAATGACTCGGATTGGATTTTTGTTCCGAGGTTATAAAGTGACAAGTTATTTCTTTTTCTAGTTTCTATTTTACTATTTCCATTACCTAAGTCACTAAGTCTTATCTCAACTTTTCATCCCACATTTATAGCAAGAAGGACAAGTTTCTTAACGTTAAAGCTCATTTTTATTTCGGGCATTTTTATGCCCTAAATTTCAAGTATAATTGAAATTTACTAATTAAAAATGAAACATAATTATTGTAAAAAAAGAATTAATATAAAATATATGAATTGCAATCCGACGGGCAGAAAGTTGTCTTTTTTTAGTTATTAAATAAAAAAAACAAGTTTTTTTTACTGAAAGTAAGGAGCAACATTAAAACTTAAAACGAACAGAAATTATTCCGTATATAAAATATGCTGTCCCCTCCTCAACGCCTTGATCTTTACGCTAAATTTTTTCGTTGTTTAAAAAAAAATATAGTTTTGATAAAGTCAAACTTTAGCATAAAGTGCGAGGTTTTGAGGAGGGGACAGCCCCTTTCATGTACGGACTCATTTATGTCCGTTTTAAGTTTTAATATCACTCCTTACTTTCAGTTAAAAAAACTTGTTTTTTTATTTAATTTTTGAACGTTTTTGAAAAAATGCAGGTTTTGGTCTTGGCTCACCGTGCATGAATAATTAAAACAGAATTTTCATATTAATTTACTTTTATTTGGTTAAATGGCTTTCTCGAAACTTGTTTAATTTTATTTACGAACGTTTTTACTAGTAATAAATATACGTAACTTATAAATTAACTTGCGAAACGAAGTTTTATATTCGCATATTTTTAAAACTTATATTAGGGGGTTCGCCCCTTAGTCAATACATTGCTCTTAATGTTAAAATTCGAATTTTGTACCAACTTTTTAAAATGGACAGCTTAATCACAAAGGCCGTTTATTGGAATAAATAGCTCTTATGAAAGTACTAAAAAATCTTTGGCTTAAAGAGCGGGGTATTGACTAGGGGGTGAACCCAATCATATATGTAACATTTTCTGTTCGTTTAAAGTTTTGATGTTGCTGCTGTTGCAGTTGAAAAACTTGTTTTTTATATTTAATTTCTGATCTTTTTTAAAGAATGCTGGGAAGTCCGGCGTCCCCTTCATAGCAATTTCCCTTCCCCCATGAAAACTTCCTTCATGGAAAGATCCTCCCACATACCCCCCGACCCACCCCCCCCCCCACTACCAGGAAAAATATCCCCTGAAAACGTCTGTATGCTTCCCAATAACCAATACTATATGTTAACATTGGGTAAAGTTAATAACTTTAAGCCCTCCCTCCGGGAGCTTTGGGGGATTAAGTCATCCTAAAAGACATACTTATAATATTTTCAAACATGCTGAACAAAATGGCTATCTCAAAATTTTGATCGGATGACTTTGGAAAAAAATGAGCGTGGGAGGGGGCCTAGTTGCCCTCCATTTATTTTGGTCACTTAAAAAGGGCACTAGAACTTTTAATTTCCATTCCAATGAGCCCTCCCACGATATTATAGGACCACTGGGTCGATACGATCACCCCTGGGGAAAAAAAACAAAAAATGCAAAAAAGAGAAAAGTCTACATTTTTATTGATAGGAGCTTGAAACCTGGGAAACGAAGCTAGCTCGTACATAGAATATCTCGGTGTGATTTTCATTCAGGTTCTCTATTTCTTTAGTCGTCTTTCCCCCTTTTTTCGTAACTGAAGCAAATTTCCTCTGGCGTTTAACTTTTAATGCTTAAGACTAAACCTGATGAAACGTATATATTTGAAATCAACATTAAAATCTGATTCTTTTGATGTATCTATTTGTATCAAAATACCGTTTTCCAGAGTTTCGGTTACCATTGAGCCGGGTCGCTCCTTACTCACAGTTCGTTACCACGAACTGTTTGAACCTTACTGCGGGCAATTTTTACACATTTGTCAATTTTAAAGTCTAAACAAAACTTATATTAATGATTACTACATGATGTCCTTTTGGCTAACACCATTTTCGATGAACTATGTCGATCCTTCATGTAATTATACTACCATGTAGTTACTATGGGCTAGAGCTCGGTCTTTACGATACGAGTAGCTAAAATCTAACAAAAACAAAACTAATTTTAAAATTTTCAGGTATTTCTTTAGTTTGAATTAAAAAATTACTATTATTGGTTAGACACGATAAATATTTTGCAATTTACATAATAGCTTTAGCGATTCTGAACTGAAAACTAAAATAAAAGAATTTGATTTTTTTTTCTTTGGAAATATACGACAACAATATAGAAATACGTACTTTACGGGTAAAACCAAAAAAGTTTGGTTCCAGGATACAATAATAACTTTGAACTGAGATGAAAAAAATTTTGGTTCCACGAGACAAATAACAAAACTAATTTTAACATTTTCAGGTATTTTTATAGTTTAAATTAAGAAATTAGTATTATTGGTTAGACATCATAAATATTTTTGCAGTTTACATAATAAATTTAGCGATTATGAACTGAAAACTAAACTAAAAAAACATGAATTTTCTCTTTGGAAAAATATAGGACAACAATATAGAGATACGTACTTTACGGGTTAAGCCAAAACAGTTTGGTTCCAGGATACAATGAAAACTTTGAAATGAGATGAAATAAAATTATTTTATTTAAATTTACAGGAATTACTCTAGTTACAATTCACAAAACAAATTTTTTTGTTAAAACCCCTGAAAGAATTACTGCATTTTACATACCTATATCTAAATGCTTTTTAAAATATTAAAAATAACACTTTCTACTATAGTGTTATAGAAAAAGGCAGGGCCATTAGAGAGATAGAGACAATAGAGAGATATGAGCTTTACGGGTTAAGCAAAAAAAAAATTTTTATTCCAGGAGACAAAAAAAACAAAGCTAACTCTAAAATCATCAGGTATTTTTCTAGTTTGAATTAAAAAAAACACTATTATTGGTTAGACATCATAAATATTTTTGCAGTTTACATTATAACTTTAGCGATTCTGAACTAAAAACTAAAAAAAAAAATTCGATTATTTTTCATTGGAAATATAGGACAACAATATAGAGATACGTACTTTATGGGTTACATCAAAAAAGTTTGGTTCTAGGATACAATAATAACTTTCAACTGAGATTAAATAAAATTAATAGTGTAAAAAAATAGCGTAGCGAGTCAATTGAAGCAAAAGGAAAACCAAACTAATTTTAAAATTGTCAGGTTTTTTCTGGTTTGAATTAAAAATGGAAATTATTGATCAGACACCATAAATATTTTGCACTTTGCAGTTAAATGAAATTATTTTATTTAAAATTTTCAGGAATTATTCTAGTTTCAGTTGACCAATAAGATTTTTTTAAGGAATCGATCAGCTAACTAAGTCCAATATATGCAATGGTATGTTCTTCGAATGATCGTCTTTTAACGTATATTCCTTATTATAAAAAGAAACAAAAAATAAAACTAATTAAAAAATTTCCAGGTATTTTTCTAGTTTTAATTAAAAAATTAAAATTATTGCTCAGACACCATTGATATTTTTGCAGTTTACATAATAACTTTAGCGATCCTGAACTTGGAACTAAAATAAAATAAAATTATCTTGTCGAGAGATGGTCGTGTATAAATATTGCATTCACTTATTACGTCATATATGGTTATAACCTATATACGATTATAATGTCATTCATCAAGCTTGTACATGAAAATGCAGTTTTTTTTTTGTCGAAATTGATTCTATTTTAAAAAATTTTTATCTTTAATTACAAAAGGCACTAGATGTAGCCATATTCTTTAAAATGAGCCATTATACAGCTCTCTAAGATTTTCCAGTGCCCAGCTAGCTGAGGAGGAAAAACAAACGGAAAGCAAAAAAGATGCCGTATGTGGAGAATATCATGGTTAAAGCCGATTTTCTTGATTTTCAAGCCAATATATTTTCCTTGTTATTCAAGCCAAAGGACGGTAAGTTTACTATACAGAGGTTTTGGGTAAGGCGGTTCTAATAGTGTACTTCTTATTTTGATCTGAATCCTTTTTTAGGAGTTATGGGTTACTTTAGTTTTTACTATGGGCGTGATCGTCTCTTACTAGGTTGCTAGCTACCGCTGCAACCCGGAGGTTTTTTCACAGTTAAAAAAAAGTTTGGAAGAATAGGAAGATAAGTCTCCAAACCAATATTAGAATATTAGAAGCTACGGTGATGACGGTGGTCAAATATGGCTCTGAAGCATGGGCGCTCCAAAAAGCGGATGAAGATTTGATAGAGATTTTTCTTTTCGGCCAACCGTCTAGGGCTAATAGAAAGCAGGTCGTCCTCGTCTGGGGTGGTAGGACGTCATAAAGAAAGATATATAGGAAATGGGAACTTCATGGGAGGGTGCAAAAAGGGAGGCTATGAATAGATTGGGATGGAGGAGGAGCGTGGGTAGCTATTTTGGCCTCAGGCGGCATGGTGCTGAGGTGAGTTGTTAGTAGTAGTAGTAGTATCCATAAAAAACCGCATGTGACCTTTAGGCATAAGTCGCAAACCTTGCTCCCAGAATGTAGTTGGATGTGTTGATCCCGGAGGCACTGTTATATGATTTTTGTACTATTGTTAACAAAATGGTTCACTCGAAATTTCAATCAGATACATTTGGGGAAAAGAGGGTGTAGGGTGAGTATATATTGACTCAAAATTTGCGGCATTTGTATCCTTCTAACAATGTCGACTATACCATCATAATCGAAATGCTCCCAGATTATATCTCGGCAAATTGACTGGAGTGAAGTGCCAAAATTTAAATGCTTCCAGATTGCATCTCGGCATATGTAATGGAGTGAAATGTTAGAGTCATTGGAGGCCAGATGTTATCATTACTAGAATGTTATCATTACTAGAACTAGAATGTTATCATTTCATTCTAGTACTTTCTTGAGCATTTTCCTGTATTCTCTTTTAATATCTATTGGTATCGTACAATGATAAACTCCCTCATTTTCTAAAAAAAATGTTTGGCTACGGCAAAATGCTTTTTGATTGAACTGTTTGTGATATATTGGGATTTTTTTTAACGCAATCATTAAGGATGTATCAAATTTGGACCACCCTATCACATATGAATCGGCTCCATTGCTCAGCAGCTGTTGACAAATATTCAGCGTGCCTTTTTCAGCAGCATAATGCAAAGCTGTTATGTTGCACGAGCCACCTTTCATATTTGGGTCGGCTCCATGGCTCAGGAGCAGTTGACAAATATCCAGGCTGCCTTCTTCAGCCGCATAATGCAAAGTAGTTTTGTTGTATAATTTGTCTTTGACATTTGGGTCAGCTCCATTGATCAGCAGCAGTTGACAAATATCCAGACTGCTTTTTCCGCTACCAGACAGCAGGGCGGCATAATGCAAAGCAGTTTGTATGGCTAAAATTAGAGGGGTTCTCTCGTAAAAATCTGACGCATCTAATCTGGCACAATATGAAACTGGTAATTTACAAATATCTAAGTCTATTTTCAATATAGCATGATAACGATGTTTTTTCCAGGTCTTTTTTTCTATCTTTCAGATTTGAAATGGCCCCTCCATTACGCAGTTTTTTGCAAATACTCAGTCTCGGGTTTGGTTTTTTAATCTCTTTTAGTAAGGCTTTGCCTTTTTCTATTCTCTTTTCTATATTGTGATCATAATTAAGAAGGGACTCTTTACCAACACGAGTTTTTTGATCACCTTGACTCTCTCTTATTTTACACTCATTCTCATTATAGTCTTCATGAAAATATAAATCTAGACGTAGGTGTTTCCAACTAGTGGATATCAAGTTTTTTCAGCTTAGAAAAAAAAAGCTCATTAGCTCATTAGCATTGTCTAAATGTTTACTCATTGTTTCAAGCAACATCTCTATTGCGTAAGATTGAAACCACGTGTCTAGTATCAAGAACCTATCAAAAATCAAAACTAATTTTAGAACTTTCAGGTATTTTTCTAGGTTTAATTAAAAAATTAAAATTATTGCTCAGACGTCATAAATATTTTTGCAGTTTATATAACAACTTTAGCGATTCATGAAATAAATTTTTTTTATTTAAAACTTTTAGGAATTACTCTAGTTTCAATTCACCAATCAGATTTTTGATAAAACTCTAAAGAAGTTACTATATCTTATATAACTACATCTATATGCTGTTGATTATGTAAAAAACACTATTTTGATCTTCATATGTAAGATGATGTTAATACCATTTGCAATTAAAGTGTTTTACAAATATGTGGTTTTTCGTAAAAAATTGATTCTGTTTACTATGTGCAGTAGTTTGTTTTTTACTTGGTTTCAGCTATATCCGATGACACTAGCATATACCCCATTTTTAATGAACTGCATCGATCCTTTGTATAAATTCTAATTGGATGAGCCCCTTTCAAAGTTTCTACGGCAACTTCGATGCGAAGTGCCATGGAAAAAAAAAAAAAAATAATACATCGTGTCAACATCGTTCTTTACTTAGAATTACAAATAGGAAAAAGCCTATGGCTTTTTCTTATTTGGAATAGTAAGAGACGAACTTCAAGGAATCAGGCACCTAACTAAATCCAAAATGTGCCTAGGTTTATTCTTTACCAGTTATCGCTGCAACCCGGATATAATTGACTAGGCTGATCCTTCATATTAGTCTAATGGTGTGGTTTGTAGATCAATTACTATATGCAACCCGGATCAACGCAACCCAAATCTTCACTAGAAAATAAATCATTTACAAAAGGCAACGGTTCGTTCTTGAATATTATGAATATTATCATTTATGATGAACCATATCGGTAATTTATGGATTATAAAAACTTGTTAAAAATAATGTGTAACGTCATAACCAGATGTTACAACCATCATGGTTCCAGGGGTAACTGCAACCTACTAAAGGACGAACCACCGCCCTTAGTAAAGTTTTTAGTTACTATGCCATGGTTTGTTCTTTACTAGGTTTCAGCTATCTCTACAACCATGATACCGATTGAACTTATATAATCCTCAGTTTCACTGAACTAAATCGAGCTTTTATGTAATGACGTCAGTTGCAACTGTGGTTTGTTTTATGCTATAAAATTACAAACAGGAAAAAGCCTACGGCTTTTCTTCTTTGAAAGAGTAAGAGACGAACCTCATAATTTACTATGACCAATATGATGAACTATATCGTTCCTTTATGTAATAATGATGAACTTTTCGTTTTGATCTGACTCTTTTTTTAGGATTTTTGGGTTTTTGTATTTCTTAACATTGGACGTGATCTTCTCTTACTAGGTTGCTAGCCACCCCTGCAACCCGGATATTTGATATTAAATTAAAAACAGGAAAAAGCCTATGGCTTTTTCTTAATTAAAATAGTAAGAGGCGATCTGGCTACAACCTACGATTATGATGTCATTGATCAATCTTTAACATGAAATATGCAGCTTTTCATAGAAAAATTAATTCTATTTTTAAAATTATTTGTTTTAATTACAAAAGGTTTTTAACCCCATTAATTTCCTTTGAAATGAGCTATTGAACAACTCTGTGAGATGTTCCAGTACCAGCTATCTGTGGAAGAAAAAAAAGAAAAAAAAAGAGGCCGTTTAGGCAGAATGCTGTAGTAGCTACCACTTTTCTGGATTTTCAAGCCAATATATTTCCCTTGTTGTTCAAGCCAAGGGACAGAAAGTTTCCTATATAGAGGTTTTAGACAAGGCGGTTCTAATCGTGTACTTTTTATTCTGATCTGATTCTATTTTTAGGAGTTATGGGTTACTGTATTTCTTAACATTGGACGTGAACGTCTCTTACTAGGTTGCTAGCTACTGCTGCAACCCGGAAAAGCTAAGGCTAATACTATTGATTAATATTTCAGTTACTATGAGCTAGTGTTCATTCTTTATCATAAAACTAAAATCTTATTTCAATTAATATTGGCTAGAGTTTGTTCTTTACTGTAAAAAGTTACAAACAGGAAAAAGCCAATGGCTTTTTCTTATTTGGTACAGAAAGAGACAAACCTCAAAAGGTCAGGCAGCTAACTTCCATTCAAAAGATGATTTTATCTAGTTCTTTACTAGGTTTTCAGCTATATATTATGAAACTAGCATAGGCCCCATTTATAATGATCTGTATCGGTCCTTTATGTAAGTAACTCTTTTTCGATATTGTCTCAAAGTGTATATTCTTTCATAATATACAAGTATTAGTGGTACAGTCAGTAGAGCGTTGGTCTTGTGATCATAAGGCTCGAATTTGAACCCCACCCAGGACGACTTTTTCTGTTAATTATAAATGGATGATGCTGGTTTCTAGGAAAGTAAGGTTTTATTACAAACTTTTAGTCTCCTAGTAATATTCAGTTATTATAGGTTACTATTCGTTCTTTACTTTAATTAGTTGGAATAATAAGAAACGACCCTCAGTATGGAAAACAAATCTAAAGATGCTTGTATTATCTTAAGTTCTAGTTTTTATGTGCCGTGATTTGTTCTCTACAAGGTTTCAGGTATATCTGACGAAGCTTAGATAACCCCAATTTATTTAAACTATATACATTCTTTATGTAAAACTAAAAGTGTGAAGCTTAATAGAAATCGGTGTTAGAAATTGGACTTGCTTCAAAATCAAATATCAGAAGCAACGCTATAGCGTTGCCTATAGTAAAGGCCATACGGCTATTTCGTTATTACTATTACTATTATTATTACTTATTTATTTAATGTTTTGTTTCCAGAGGCGCTTCATATGGAAGAGGTCGTCGTAAAAACTTCAAAGGGGGCTCATTCGATTGGAAATCGAGAGTTCTAGTGCCCTTTTTAAGGTTCAAAAGTGATTGGAAGGCAACGAACACCCCTTCCACACCCACCATTTCCCCAAACACATCCAATAAAAATTTTGAGTTAGCCCTTTTGTTCTACGTAGTTTATTTCCGTATTTGATTTTGAGGAGGACACTCCCCCACAGCCCTCAGGGCAGGGGTTGTAAGTTATTCCCTGGGGGCATATGAGCTTTTTATAGAAAGCTGTGTCGTAAAAACTTCAAAAAGGACCCATTCGATTGGAAATTCAAAGGGCTAGTGCCCTTTTTAATAGTCAAATGTGATTGGAGGTCTAGCCCCCCCCCATGCCTTATTTTTCCAAACCCATCTGATGAAAATTTTGCGATAGAAATTTTGTTAAATAAAAAAACAGTTCAAAGGTAAGATAAGAAAAACTCTGGTGTCAATACAGCCCCCCCGGGCCCGGGAGAAGACGTTCTAAGATATGCCCCAAGGGCATGTATGGTTCTTATTAAAGATATGATCGTATAAACTTCATAGAGGGCTCATTTGATTAGAAATTGAAAGTTCTAGTTCACTTTTTAAGAGTCAAGAGATTTAAGGGCAACTAACCCTCCCCGCGCCCTTTTTTACCCAAACCCATCCGCTACAAATTTTGAGATAGACAGATTTTTGAAAATTGCAAAGGAAAGAAGTGTTTCGAACCTGTTTTGTAGTTCTTTGATGTTGACGAGCGAGGTGCTCAAATATTGCTCCATATTCTTCATGTATTCTTTGCATTTCGTTGATGTGCTCGGCCACTCTTTCCATCCCTCGAAGAGCCTCTGAACAGAAATGAAACTGTTAATATGGGTAGTTTATGGCTAGTGCTGTCTAAAATTAACTATTTTGATTTTTTTTTTAGCAAGTTTGCTGACGTTACTTTTCCTGTTAAATTCAGGAATAAAAGCTGACTTTTTGTGGCACTCGCAGTTTTTGCATAGATCTATCGAATCTTTTTTTCAAGTTTTCTTCTATTGAAAATCTGATTTTCAGGGCAAAAAAACTTCACAACGCCAAAAACCTCAGCAAAAAACTGTGGATGATACAAAAACACATTTTAAATGCATCGTAAAACTCTTTTTAAAATATTTTAGTTTCAAAAAGTTTAACTTCAAAATGCTTAAGAAAGCTCAACTATAAAAAAGCTCAAATTCACTCTTAGTTAAACGAATGATCGGTGCGCAACAATTAATACAAGCCCACTTTCATGTTTTTTAAAACAACTGCTCGTTCAAACATTTTGACCAGAGCTTTTCTTAATGCTGCGAATTTTTTTCTAGTCAGAAGCAGGGTCGTATTCAGGATTTTTTCGGGGGGGGGGGAGGCTTACAAAGGGGTTTTTTCGGGGGGAAGCGGTACAGACAAAAACTTTAAAAACACATCAAAAATTTGTTTATATTCATTTTTTTTAAGTTTTTACGAGTCGAACAAACATTTCGGGAGGGGAGGGGGCAGGGAAATCCCCTACCCCCTGGATACGGCCTTCTTCAGAAGCCTGGTTTACTCTTGACGTGAATACCGTAAACCGACACTAATGCCAAAATTCTTCACGGGATGGAAAAACGGAAAATTATATTAAAATTACCGAACATCCTAGGAAAAAAGGTGATCTTTCGGAGGCACCAAGGAATAGGACACGTAAGTACGAACCAGGATGCAGATTTCCTTTCCTCTATGGAATTCAAATAAAAGAAATCAAGCCCTTTTCAAGGAATCCGAGTGTATTTATTGCGCATCCGACATATCGCCTCCTTGCGTATAACTACTAAATTATTGCCTCAAATTATAGATAAAGCATGTAGTACTTATGGGTTTCAGATAGTGTCACAGATCCCTTGTAAGAGCACGTGGGGCTTTTTTTTAATTTACAGAATCTCAATGTTTTTTTCCATTGGAAGGTTGAAATAGTCATAAAATTTTATTGAAATACTGGATGTTTTGCTACTGGCAGCTTAAATAGACAAGAAATCTGCTTTTTACGTGACCGGGGACAAATTATCGCTTTCGACATTACTAAAAAAGCTAAAGATCTGTTGAGGTTATGAAAATGGTTAGAATATATTATAGCTGGGCTGGACATGGCCTCCAACGAAAAATGTTCAAAATTAGATGTTGATTCGCTTTACCAAACATTTCATGATTTTTGTCGGCTAAATAGACAACAGCCGACAGCCGATAACAGACAACAACAACAGATAACAGCTGATAAGTAAAAAAATATTTTGCTTCCAATAATGACTACTAGTACTCTCAAGATTTGCTAAAAAGAAATCTATTCGGCTTAGGCTTTGGCATTAGAAAAAAAGGTCCCAAGCCTCAAAAAGCATTCCATGTGCAATTATATCAGAGTCTAAGGGTTGTAAACAAGCATGATCTTGGGAAAAGGGGAAGCGGGAAAATTACGAAATGATTTTTACAGGGTGAAGTGATGGAAACATGATAAAAAGCGAAATTTTGAGAGAGGGAATTTCCCTTATCCACCTTTGCTCAGGTGCGATTACAAAGATTCGAGTTAAAAAAAAAGGTCACTGGATGAAGTTCCATAGGTTCATTAAAACTTTTTTTCAGAGGACTAAACATTTCATGCTAGTAAAATTGACTTAGAGGAATACGAAGTTCCCAGATATGTTAGCAAGGCAAAGGAGAAAAACCTTTAGCTTACAGTAACTGTCATTACCAATACTTTCTGAACTTTTGCTAATTTTCGCTTTTCGAAACGACTATTTTAAAAGACAAACTTCTATGCATCAGCCAATCATCCCTTTTTGTCAAGATAAAAGTAGAAAACTTTCAGGATAGAAAGGGGAAAATTTCTGCCATCGTGGCTGTTTATCTTTTTTCAACTTGTGCTTACGATGGGCGCTATGTTTTGTTTATTCTTATTAGTAACTATCTACAGATCACTTACCATCAATTTTTTTATATTCTTCAGTACCTGCCATTGTGAGAGTCTTCAGCTGAGTTAAAAGAAGAGGATAATGTAGCACCCTTTGAATAGGCCGAATAAGGTGTGATTCAAGGGTTGAGCTGTGCTGATGGCCGGGATTCCTGGCTGCGAGAAAAGCTTGTAGCGCTGAAGAACCTTCCACTGAAAAAAAAAAAATGAATTAACTAAAACGTATAATGGTGATGATATTATATTCATTGCCAAAAAAGGCCACAGTTCTAAACGAAAAGCACGTCATCCCCGAATAAGGAGGGGGATGTCGCAAAGAAAGATTTCAGGGAGATTAGAATTTCTGGGGAGGGTATAAAGAAGGAGGCTTTGACTAGACTGAGCATAAGCGTCCGTGGCTGTGTTGACCTCAGGTGGCTTGGTGCTGCAATGAGTTGTTTGTAATAGTAGTAGGCCATAGCAACAAATAACAGATAAATGAAAATTTTATCTACATATATTTATTTACATAAAAACAGTTCCCAGCTTACCCAAAGGGATCTTTAAGCCACCTCAGCAATATTATCATAACAATCAATCCCGATTGAATTTATCAGTCACTCTTCATCACATATCCCACAACCAAAAATTTGTGGTAAATTTGATCGGGATTGAATGCTTAAGCATTGAAACCTTAAGTTGTCTTTTAAATCATTCAATGCTACAAAGTCACACGTCAAATGAATCACACTTTCCTTCATACATTCACACACTAAGCAGGAATAAGGTCCCTCTTTTTTTAACCTTCCTTTGTATTCTCGTCTTTCTCGGAAAGGCAAACAATAAGCCCTTAATTTAAGCGCCCAACATCAACACTATGTTTTCAAACCCACCTTAAATATTATAGTATTATTACCAAGTTTCTTTCAATTGGCATTATGTTTTCAAAGATTTTATTGTTTCCTATATGCTTGCCATGCCGGAATCTCTTGGCCTCTCAAAGTGCTTTCGAATTATTTCAAATGCTACTTTTTTCTGTTTTTCTATTACCATTTTATATCAAATATGTTCATATTTTAGCATTCTTAAGATAATTATAAACTAATGAAAAAGCTTCTCTTGCCGAATCAAAAACTAATGAAAAGCTCACTGAGAATTTGAAAACAGCGGATCTAAGGCGCGTATTGAGCGGCTCAAAGAATATACTTTTGAAAAAGATTAGATCAACTGTGTTCAAGAAATTGATGACCCTTAATTGTGTAATGCTCTACACTTTTTTTATTGTTATTTACTTTTGGACACTACCTCATTCTGCTCTTCAGACCATTTTACTTTTCTATTCATTCTTTTTCCTTTTGTCTATTTATGTGTTCATCCAAAGAAACTGTGATTTTTAGAAATGACACAGTGTTTTCGTTCCTAGTTTCATAAATAAAACATTATAATATTACTACTATTCTATAAATCCAAATATAATAATATTCACTATAGTTAGTATTGATTCAGTACGAAAAATAAAACGAAATAAAACTAATCTACTGAAAAAGTAATAATAATGGTCAAAGCTGTCAAAGCCTTCACAACAAAATAATTCTCAATGACCGATTTTAGTCCTATCGCGAGGAAGAAATACATCAGAATTTCTTCAAAATATTTTCATTACTATCAGCCACTAGCACAAACGAGACCATTTGAGACGGTTGAAGTTTATTCGACGGTTGAAGTTTATTTGACGGTTGAAGATTTTTTATTCGCTTATAGCATGGACACATAAAACAAGTAATCATTTCATTCAAAACGTGACAGAAAATTTTTAATATTTTTAAATGCTGTATCTCTATCAATCAGCCCCCCACCCACGCACAAATACAAATGAAAGTATGAAGAAAACTTTGAGACAAGAAGAAAAACATGGTATGACTTCCTTGATAATAATTGTTATTATAAGAATCTGTGTTTTACACCTTTATATTGATGATAAACTTGCGCTTTTTAAACTTACGGCCAGGAGAACCCTAATGCTGTGAAAATATGCTTAAGACATTGTAAAATATTTCAAAAGTCTTCCAAAAATTACAAGTTTACGGAAACAAAAATCATTATTAACATAAGGCTGCATTTTGTACTTATTTTAAGCAAAAGGGCGACTTGTAAAACTTGGTTTGAATACCGACTAGGTGTTCCCACGTGGGAAAATCTGGAAAGCGCTGGAACATTTTAACAGTTAAAAAAATGGTATTATAATAAACAATGATATCGGCGTTCACCACTAGAATAAATAGTAGTAAATATCATTTAGCTACCACGAAACAGGGTTTCCTCCACAAACGAATGTCACATAAGGATTCAAGACTCGTAAACATTTAGAACTTTGGAATAAATGACGAAATAAATGTCGGAAACTCTGTTCCTATTTCATTCTGTCAACAATTTTCCTTTTTCCCCTTCTGAATTTCCCCTCCCCCATGAAAAATGGTCTTGATGTGGGTCCAGTTATCTCTCATACCTAATCCAAAAAATTCGTTACTCCAGCCGACAGAGTTGTGTTTAAAATAGATAAGTTTCCTGTTTATGCACCGGTCAGTACAGTACAATCGGTATTCTGTTTAGATAAGAATTTAAAGAACTTTTTTTTAAATAAAGGAATTTTCTAAGAAGACTTCGGAGAATTTTTTTTCAGTTCACATAGCAGTCACTTGGTCTTTTTCCATTGACAAAGTTTCCCACCATGTGTCAAAACTTAGCTTATATCCAATATATTTTCGATAGACAAATGCAACTTGATCGACGGACTACAGCCTGATTTTCATGAAGAGGATACCGTTATAGATGCATTCTATCAAGCATGTCAAGTGCGATTAGGTGAATATATGTGAAGTAGTTTCTCGGAACTGTTATTGTAATTACTCATGCAAAATATACCAGCCAAAATACAACAACAGTCACAAGTATCATAACAGTCACAACAGTCAAAAGTATCTAAAAAGTCCATCCTTTTTTCCGTATACTAATTTGTCTTTAGGATAATAATGATTATCCAACTTAAAGTGAACAGAAATTACTATAAATCAAAATAGGAGACCTGAAATGAACAGAAGTTACAATGAACAATTAAATCAAACATGAAATTAAGTGAAAAGGGTGTAACATTAGTACCCCTCTTAAACCCCTCAAGAGTCTAGAGTGTTATTCAAATTTTTGCTTTCGTAATTGATTCTCTATAAATTCAAAAGGAATGGAGTTAAAAAGTTTAAAGCAAAAAAGCATTCAGGATACCGGTAAAACTAAACTGATTGTTATAAAAAGATTGATATTAGACAAAACCGAATGTTTAAGCATGTTGTTTTTAGTCACCCCTCTAGTTTTTCGAGGAGGTTCGAGAGGGGTGGCAACATTAGACTTTTTTGTGTTTAATTCCAATTCACGTTAACTTTGACTTCATTTTTCATTGCGATTTCAGTTCAAATTAGATTTCATCTCTTCATTCATAGCAATAATGCGGTCATTTGAAGCTAGACATTTCACATAAACTATTTTATGCTCATTTTAAGTTCTCAATTTTCTCTTTACTACTCATGGAGAAACTTTTTTTTTCTTTTTTTCATTTTTGTCTGTTTCTTAACCTAACATAGCCATGTATATATACATATGTATATATACATATATATATATATATATATATATATATATATATATATATATATATATATATATATATATATATATATATATATATATATATATATATATATATATATATATATATATATATATATATATATATATATATATATATATATATATATATATATATATATATATATATATATATATATATATATATATATATATATATATATATATATATAAATATATATATATATATATATATATATATATATATATATATATATATATATATATATATATATATATATATATATATATATATATATGTGTATATATATATATATATATATATATATATATATATATATATATATATATATATATATATATATATATATATATATATATATATATATATATATATATATATATATATATATATATATATATATATATATATATATATATAGTGTGTATATATAGTGATATATATATATATATATATATATATATATATATATATAGTGTGTGTGAGTG
Organism: Artemia sp. Qi Xiang Cuo; assembly: GCF_049724085.1. NCBI lineage: Eukaryota > Metazoa > Arthropoda > Branchiopoda > Anostraca > Artemiidae > Artemia > Artemia sp. Qi Xiang Cuo. Next base: position 37,642,242 of record NC_142795.1, read on the forward strand.
AGGGGGTGAGTGAGTGAGTGTGTGGTTGGGGGGGTGGGGGGTTGTGTTTGGGTCGGGGGTATATATATATATATATATATATATATATATATATATATATAAGTTTCTCCCCTGTCACAAATCACATTATTATTTTTCTAGCCTATCCCATCAAAGAAAAAAAAGACAAAAAAAGTTCCATCCTCTAGAAAAAGGCAGCTGCCCATGTTAATTCTAATAAAATATCCAAAATTTCACCTGGATGGAGTATCTTCTGAGCCTTTGAATGACTCGCACAGAAGGAGGAATAGAGACGAAAATGGTACACATAACGAAGAAACGTTCCGGCAACACTGCACAAAACATCCTGAAAATAAACATACACATTTAGACTTAGTCCATTGACGTCGTATATCCAACAATAAATAGTTTCAGTAGGTTTGTGGGCGGGAAGGACCATAAATCCAGTATTTTAATTGGGCAGAGAGGGGATAAACTAAAGAAAAGGTGGGGGAAGGGGTTCAAATATAAGTACCCATATGGGGTTAGGATCACTTGATACATAGCCTTATAAGAAGTCATTTGATATTTCTCAGTCAGAATTAGGTTAAAGCAACTAGGGATTCATATACAGCAAGACTACATAAAACATTATGCAAAAAAAGAAAAAAAAAAGAATCTCAAATCAGACCTTCAGATTGACACTGTTTACACTGTCAATGTACTGGAATATATACTAAAAAAAAGTATTTTCGCATACAAACCACACCTGATTTTGAATATAGAATCCCGCTTTTTTTTAGTTTAGAGGAGGGAGGCGGTGGAAATTAATTTACATGTCTCCTCTCATTCCTGGGAATATTTTTGGACAAAGCCGAAAATATCGTTGCAGTGGGGCGATAGAAACACAGAGGCGGTTTTAGGGACGGGACAGAGGGGGCACTTAGCCCGGGCGCAAAAACTTTAGGGGCGCAAAGTTTCAAATAAATAATATAACGGTTACAGTCATTTTCTAATTTTTGAATTTTCTTAAATTCATATAATGTAGAGAACGTAGTTAATGAATCGAAATAATTAATAGATTAATAATTAATTGATAAAATGAAATAAATAAAAGATAATGAAATAATGATAATTAAAATGATTAAATTAAAATGACTAATAATATAATTAGATTGTTTAAATAACAAATTAATAAATAATTAAACAGTAAAGTACTAATTAATTAATAAATTGAAAATAATTCTTATTAATAAACGAAAATTTTGTTAAAATATGGCCTAAAAATTTTGTGGGAGACAGGCGAGGAGAGGGGGGGCTAATCAAGATTTGCCCTGAACCGCCGCTGTAGAGAGGCCAGGACCGCCACTGTAGCAACCCTGTTAATGCATAAACAAGCTTTTTCGCAACATAAAATTACATAAATAATATAAATATGCTTACCGGCACAAACAGTAAAAAGGTGGGAGGGGGGAGGGGAGGTGTATCATGAGCACCACCGGGAAATTTCTAAGAATAAAGAGGAGGGAACGAGTGCCAGGAGCATTGTCTTCATAAAAATGTTAAGGAGAATTTTTTTTCCTTTTCTTGCTATAGTTTTTTAGTGTCTTCTTGCTTCATCAGGGCATTGATTCCCTGGCTCCATGGTGGCGTCCATGAAAGACCTAAAAATGTCTTTTCGAAGAACACACTCTGAAAACCGTTGAAATTGTAACCTTAGAATCAATTTTTGATGTTACAGACCCCTCCACCTTGTACTAAACATTTGGAGGAGCAAATTTTTTTCAGGGACCATTACCATTACCCCAAGCTTTGTTATATACAGATATGAAACTTGAATGTATTAAACAGGGTTGCGAAAGAGAATAGTAGACTCCATCACATGTAAGACAGCCCTTTTCTCTTTTTCTCTAATGTTTTCTTCTGTCGTGTTTTTTTTCTTGTATGTATGTACAGAGAGAACAAATAAATTATAATTATTATTACTATACGATTGAATTAGAATAATCTGTGAATATCAAAATATGATTTTGCAGTTTCGTTTATTTCATTGGCGCCAAGCGTTTCTTTTTCCTTTTTCTCTAATGTACTCCTTTAGCGTGCAGTTTTTCTCGTATGTACAGAGGGAACAAATGAATTATTATTATAATAATTAGGAAAGCTACCTCCTAAGCCTCTCACTCTTTATGCTAAAGTTTGGATTTTCGTCCCCATTGCTTTAAGAACGACTCTTCAAGAACATGAGAAGTGAAATGGAGTAAAAAGTATATTTTTCACAATATGTCAAGAATGAAAGAGCTTATTCGTGTGCATTTGCTTCAAGCAATAGCATTTTCAGTTCAAATGTTTTAAGGTAATCGGTCGAACATTTGCTAAACTAATTTATTGTTTTCAGCATGACAATATGGAAGTTTTAGCGTAAAGAGCGGTGGGCTGAGGATTGGGTAGCCCCCCTTATATACAAAATTATTTTAGTTCGTTTAAGTTTCAATGTTACTCTTTACTATCATTTGAAAACAACTAGTTTTTTTATTTAAGTAAAAAAACTAGATTAATTTTGGCTCGTTCTTCCAATCAAAGAAATTCAGAAGGAATTGAAGTTTCGCTTCTATCTCAATCAGAGTTTTGCTTACACCCTGGATATTGCATGCGTATCATATGCAAAATATATTCTCAAAGCCTCCGTGAAAGTAGGAGAGTTGGAACAATTGACCATTTTCAATTATTTTAAAAGGTGCAAGTATAACTACTTGAAAATTTAATTGAGTTTTTTTCTGGTTATTATAACCATCAATACAGTCAACTTAAAGCATTTACTGTACCTTTTCCTTTTAGCCACTGCTAAGAAAAAACATCAAAAGAAAAACCAAAAATAATAAATATGGTCGAAAAAGGTCAACAAAATGACAAAAAAAAGTTCACTTATGAACATTTAATCTTTGAGCTTTGATACAATTCCAAGAATTACAAATCAGAGCAGAATGCTCTCCGAGCTGGCTAAAATAGTTGTTTCGTCTTTGGCCTTTGTTATCCTTATTTTCCTTTGCTTTTTTGCCACATTTTTTGGAATTTATGTATCTTAAGTTTGACGCTAAGAGCCACTTCTGACCGACTTTGGAACAGTGAAAAGGGCACTTTATTATAAATCTCCTAATTTGCTTCATGAGGTTGGATCCGGCTGACTCTTGATAAATTTATTAGCATGTTTACAGGATGTTAAGCCCCCAATCCTTCTAGGCTGTGATTTAAGGACAGTAAAAGACTTTTGTAGCAACTTAAAGGGAAATAATAGGGAAAGCTGGTCTTGTCGACTAAGGTTGAATTGAATAACTGAAACTGGAAAATGCATTGAGGTTATTTATGGCCCTCTTACGTTCTTTATGCTTCCCTTCTTTTTTTGAGATTTTTGTGATTTTTGTGATTTGTTTTTGTGATCCTTCTTTTTTTGTGATTTTTCATCAATTCACGTCTGTTACGTTCCAATTTGTTTTAGTAACACTGAACTTGTATCAAGAATTAAAATTAATGAGCCATTGGAAATAACTTTTACCGTAAATCTGAAAATATTTTCTCTGTCAATGACCTTTTCCCTTTTTTCCAGAATTTAACAAGCACTCCAGGTTTTAATTCTTTTTCGATATTATTCGATGCATTCTGGCATTCTGTTCAATAGTTACTCGATGGCTACCATTTCATTTTATTTCTTTCCGTAAATTATTGCTTTGTTGGAGTATTTTTGGAACACTATTTACTTATCTTTTATACTGCTCGGTTTTAAATAATAATAATAATAATCAAAAAAAAAAAAAAAAAAAAAAAAAAAAAAAAAAAAAACATTATTTGACTTGATTGCCTTTATAAAAGTGATCGAACGCACCAAATTTGATAATGCTACTGTATCTTCATTGATACTGGGAGAAAAATACGTTTAAGTCTGAGCTGACATATAATCCTAACGAAGATACGGTGGATCATGCTTGTATTAACTTGATGGACACTTTGTAAAATGCTTGAACTAAAAAAAAACAAAAAAAAACTTTTCTGATTAAAAAAATTAAACCCCCGTGTCAAAGCTCAAACCACCTAAAACCATATCAAAATAAAGAAAAACTTAAAAAAAACATCAATTCTTTAACCGTATCAATGTTTATACGCTTCTGTGCAAACAATATCTCCTCTGAGGAGTCCAAAATGTCCTGCATAGCTTTATAGTATAAAAAATTCCTAATGGACTGTTTCAACGTGTCATAGTATTTATAATGGTTCAAAATTTCGAGAGATTAAAGAAACTATCACCCATCCCCTTCTTCAGTTCTCACTAATCCAACTCTTACTTAATTCAACATCTCCAAAAATCAGTTTATTACAAAAGTTTCAGTCTTTCTCTTTTTTAGACTAATATTTCTGGCATAAAGTACTTAAATAAACAATGTTTGATACGCTTCTGTGTGAAAGAAAAACTCCTCAGAGGAGTCCAAAATTTCCTACGTAGTTTTATAGTATGAAATATTCCTTATAGGCTTTGTCAATGTGTCATAGTATTTATTGTTGTTCTAAAGTTTGAGAGATTAAAAAACTGTCACCCATCCCCTTCTCCAATTCTCACTAAGCCATTCTTACTTATTCAACATCTCCAAAAATCAGTTGATTACTAAAGTTTCAGTGTTTCTCTTTTTAGATTAATATTTCTGGCATGAACTGCTTAAAAAACAATGTTTGCTACGCTTCTGCGTGAAAGCACACCTCCTCAGAGGAGTCCAAAATATCCTACGTAGTTTTATAGTAAGAAATATTCCTTATAGGCTTTGGCAATGTGTCATAGTATTTATTGTTGTTCTAAATATTGAAAGATTAAAAAACTTTTACCCATCCCCTTCTCCAATTCCCACTAAGCCATTCTTACTTAATTCAACATCTACAAAAATCAGTTGATTACTAAAATTTCAGTGTTTCTCTTTTTAGATTAATATTTCTGGCATGAAGTGTTTAAAAAAACAATGTTTGGTACGCTTCTGCGTGAAAGCACACCTCCTCAGAGGAGTCCAAAATATCCTACGTAGTTTTATAGTACGAAATATTCCTTATAAGCTTTGTCAATGTGTCATAGTATTTATTGTTGTTCTAAATTTTGAGAGATTAAAAAACTGTCACCCATCCCCTTCTCCAATACTCACTAAGCCATTCTTACTTATTCAACATCTCCAAAATCAGTTGATTACTAAAGTTTCAGTGTTTTCTTTTTAGATTAATATTTCAGGCATGAACTGCTTAAAAAACAATGTTTGATACGCTTCTGCGTGAAAGCACACCTCCTCAGAGGAGTCCAAAATATCCTACGTAGTTTTATAGTACGAAATATTCCTTATAAGCTTTGTCAATGTGTCATAGTATTTATTGTTGTTCTAAATTTTGAGAGATTAAAAAACTGTCACCCATCCCCTTCTCCAATACTCACTAAGCCATTCTTACTTATTCAACATCTCCAAAAATCAGTTGATTACAAAAGTTTCAGTGTTTCTCTTTTTAGATTAATATTTCTGGCATGAAGTGTTTAAAAAAACAATGTTTGATACGCTTCTGCGTGAAAGCACACCTCCTCAGAGGAGTCCAAAATATCCTACGTAGTTTTATAGTATGAAATATTCCTTATAGGCTTTGTCAATGTGTCATATTATTTATTGTTGTTCTAAATTTTGAGAGATTAAAAAACTGTCACCCATCCCCTTCTCCAATACTCACTAAGCCATTCTTACTTATTCAACATCTCCAAAAATCAGTTGATTACAAAAGTTTCAGTGTTTCTCTTTTTAGATTAATATTTCTGGCATGAAGTGTTTAAAAAAACAATGTTTGATACGCTTCTGCGTGAAAGCACACCTCCTCAGAGGAGTCCAAAATATCCTACGTAGTTTTATAGTATGAAATATTCCTTATAGGCTTTGTCAATGTGTCATAGTATTTATTGTTGTTCTAAATTTTGAGAGATTAAAAAACTGTCACCCATCCCCTTCTCCAATACTCACTAAGCCATTCTTACTTATTCAACATCTCCAAAAATCAGTTGATTACAAAAGTTTCAGTGTTTCTCTTTTTAGATTAATATTTCTGGCATGAAGTGTTTAAAAAAACAATGTTTGATACGCTTCTGCGTGAAAGCACACCTCCTCAGAGGAGTCCAAAATATCCTACGTAGTTTTATAGTACGAAATATTCCTTATAAGCTTTGTCAATGTGTCATAGTATTTATTGTTGTTCTAAATTTTGAGAGATTAAAAAACTGTCACCCATCCCCTTCTCCAATACTCACTAAGCCATTCTTACTTATTCAACATCTCCAAAAATCAGTTGATTACAAAAGTTTCAGTGTTTCTCTTTTTAGATTAATATTTCTGGCATGAAGTGTTTAAAAAAACAATGTTTGATACGCTTCTGCGTGAAAGCACACCTCCTCATAGGAGTCCAAAATATCCTACGTAGTTTTATAGTACGTAGTGAACTATGGCCAAACCAGGCGTATAGTCGTAGTGAACTGCTTAAAAAACAATGTTTGATACGCTTCTGCGTGACAGCACACCTCCTCAGAGGAGTCCAAAATATCCTACGTAGTTTTATAGTATGAAATATTCCTTATAGGCTTTGTCAATGTGTCATAGTATTTATTGTTGTTCTAAATTTTGAGAGATTAAAAAACTTTTACCTATCCCCTTCTCCAATTCTCACTAAGCCATTCTTACTTAATTCAACATCTACAAAAATCAGTTGATTACTAAAATTTCAGTGTTTCTCTTTTCAGATTAATATTTCAGGCATGAACTGCTTAAAAAACAATGTTTGATACGCTTCTGCGTGACAGCAAACCTCCTCAGAGGAGTCCAAAATATCCTACGTAGTTTTATAGTATGAAATATTCCTTATAGGCTTTGTCAATGTGTCATAGTATTTATTGTTGTTCTAAATTTTGAGAGATAAACTGTCACCTATCCCCTTCTCCAATACTCACTAAGCCATTCTTACTTATTCAACATCTCCAAAAATCAGTTGATTACTAAAGTTTCAGTGTTTCTCTTTTTAGATTAATATTTCTGGCATGAAGAGTTTAAAAAAATTATGTTTGATACGCTTCTGCGTGACAGCACACCTCCTCAGAGGAGTCCAAAATATCCTACGTAGTTTTATAGTACGAAATATTCCTTATAAGCTTTGTCAATGTGTCATAGTATTTATTGTTGTTCTAAATTTTGAGAGATTAAAAAACTAATTAAATATCTTAAGCTTACCCGCCACGCATTGAAGAAAAACAAAAACCGAGAAAACTATCTAAAAAAAACAAAAAACAATCGAGGCTGTGGCCAGAGGAGCGAAAAGAAAAAAAACACAAACAAAACTACGCGGAAATTTCGCCTGTATACAAACACGGCGTCTTCAGTACAAAAGACACAAAAAAAAACAAAAAATAAGATAAAACTAAAAACAAATAAAACCACCACCAAAAAAAAAAAAACAAAAATGTACAATCGGCGCAAACTAATCCACGTAGGGACAAGATGCTAAAATAGAGTTACTTCAGTTAGGACACCAGAGTAACTGAGGAAAAATAAAAAAACTGTAAATTACTTTAATTATTCAGTTGCGAAATAATCCTTTTGTTAGCTATTACTGAAGCAAATCGTTTTGGTCTAACAGGTAAAATAGTCCCCTGGTGATTATTTAAAATATTTAATCCTTTATTTACTATTGATTCAATCTTTAGAAGGTTATCATAAATTGGGTCAATATTTAAATTACCCGTGTCCCTATTTATGGAAAGGTTAGCAAACATATGTTTTTTAATTTCTATGGCTTCCCTGGCCCATTGGGTGTACCCCTTATCATTAGAAATAGCCAAGGCTTCATCAAATTTTACAAAATGGTCTGGTTGAAGCCAAATATGCTCTGCTAAAGCTGAAACGAAAGTTTCTGGAGGCTTGCTTAATTGTAGGGTTTTTTTCTATTGAATTACGGTGTTCAATAAACCTTTCAACAAATTGTTGGTGAGTCCTACCAATATAGAACTTCCCACAAGAACACGGAATTTTATACACCCCACTTACTAAATTTCCCCGAGTTAAATCCTTACCAGAACTAAAAAAAACTACTCATTGGACTCAGCGATTGGAAACATGTATCAATACCAAACTTACGTAAAACCCGTGAAAGTTTCTCCCCCAAACCAGGTACATATGGTAATGAAATGAAGCTTTTTGATACAACTAAATCTAAAGACTGAGAAACCTCAATAACCCTACTCTGATGTTTGGCCCGTCTATTTTCAATTATTTTATCAATGAACTTAATTGGATAACTATTACAAAATAAAATATCCCTCAAGTATAACAATTCTGAATCCAGAAATTCCTGGGAACAGATTTTAAAGGCTCTATCCACTAGTGAAATTACAACCCCCTTTTCACCGACATAGGGTGGCAAGAATGAAAATTTAAATACCTATCATTGTGCGTAGGTTTTCTGTAAATCGAGAAAAGTAAATGGAAATCCCTTTTAATTAATAAAATATCCAGAAAAGGTAATTTATTATTATCCTCAAATTCAACTGTAAATTTAATATTATTATCAATTTCATTAGCATGTTTAAACACTGAAATTTCAGTGTTTCTCTTTTTAGATTAATATTTCAGGCATGAAGTGCTTAAAAAACAATGTTTGATACGCTTCTGCGTGACAGCAAACCTCCTCAGAGGAGTCCAAAATATCCTACGTAGTTTTATAGTATGAAATATTCCTTATAGGCTTTGTCAATGTGTCATAGTATTTATTGTTGTTCTAAATTTTGAGAGATTAAAAAACTGTCACCCATCCTCTTCTCCAATACTCACTAAGCCATTCTTACTTATTCAACATCTGCAAAAATCAGTTGATTACTAAAATTTCAGTGTTTCTTTTTTAGATCAATATTTCAGGCATGAACTGCTTAAAAAAACAATGTTTGATGCCCTTCTGCGTGACAGCACACCTCCTCAGAGGAGTCCAAAATATCCTACGTAGTTTTATAGTATGAAATATTCCTTATAGGCTTTGTCAATGTGTCATAGTATTTACTGTTGTTCTAAATTTTGAGAGATTAAAAAACTCTCCCCCATCCCCTTCTCCAATACTCACTAAGTCATTCTTACTTATTCAACATCTCCAAAAATCAGTTGATTACTAAAGTTTCAGTGTTTCTCTTTTTAGATTAATATTTCTGGCATGAAGTGTTTAAAAAACAACAATGTTTGATACGCTTCTGCGTGAAAGCACACCTCCTCAGAGGAGTCCAAAACATCTTACGTACTTTTATATCATGAAATATTCCTTATAGGCTTTGTCAATGTGTCATAGTATTTATTGTTGTTCTAAATTTTGAGAGATTAAAAAACTGTCACCCATCTCCTTCTCCAATTCTCCCTAAGCCATTCTTACTTAATTCAACATCTACAAAAATCAGTTGATTACTAAAATTTCAGTGTTTCTCTTTTTAGATTAATATTTCAGGCATGAACTGCTTAAAAAACAATGTTTGACACGCTTCTGCGTGACAGCACACCTCCTCAGAGGAGTCCAAAATATCCTACGTAGTTTTATAGTATGAAATATTCCTTATAGGCTTTGTCAATGTGTCATAGTATTTATTGTTGTTCTAAATTTTGAGAGATTAAAAAACTGTCACTCCTTCTTTTTACTAATTTTTACAAAGCCATCACTTCAAAATTACCTTAGCCAAAAGAAATAGAGTGTGATATATTTTAACACTAAGCTATATCGCATAATTTTTCGAAATTCACACAAGTTAAGAAGAAATAACAATTATTTTGAGGGAAATAAAAAAAAATGAAATGGTTGGTACTGTTTATTGTAAAGAGAGAAGAAAAAAACTAAAGAATTACCTGGAATTGCTCAGCTCTATCTAATTCTTCAAGGTTCGGTTCCGAATCGAGAGCACTTTCTAATCCAGCGAGAAATAAACGTTGAAAAGCCACTATTTCCCGAATATTTCCAAACAAAGCATTAATTTCCGCCGTGGAAAGCAATGTTTGCTTTTGAAGTGGTTCCAAGTAGTTTTCCAACAAACAATTTAGGTGCTGTAATAAAAACTTAATTAGGATATAAGAGTCGCAATTAAATGTAGTCTGCATTTACACATGACAAATAAATAGACATCAATTAACAAAATTAAAAGCAAGCTAATTAGGAAAAAATCTAAGCAGGAATATTTGTTTTCTATAAGGGAATTCCGAAGAGTAGAAAAACAAAAGATGAAGAATTGAGCTATATGCAGGTTTGGGATTGTGTAAACTCATTTTTATTTATTTTTAAAAAATTGATTCTCTAATGTTAATGCAATAAAGAGAACAAATCACAAAACAACATAATAATTTAAGTATTATTGTGGGCTAAAGTAAGAAGTAGTCGCTTATAAAGTGGGGAATTAAAAAAGAAATGCAAACAAGAAAAGGGTGTTACTGTTACTAAGACGCAACTTTTTTTTTGAAGGGGGGTCAATTCCTTCTGAATTTAAAAAATAAATTTTTTGGTATATTTACTGAAAATACCTTTTTGTGATTTCTTCATTGAAACAAAATCGAAAAATAGCAAAACTACCCCCTTATATTTCAAAATTAGATTTTGCTCCCCCTACACCATCATGAATTGAAGCCCCTTCTGTTACTCCATAGAATTTTGGGGATCTCAGACTCATTCTCTCCCTTCCCTGGATAATTATTAGCTTCATCTAGTTATCCATATTACACTTAGAATACTTTTCTTAAATCCTCTCCATATTTTTTGTGCAATTTTGTTTTTTCATATTTTGGTTATATTTGTCTTATATCTTAAATTACCTCTTCCGGCTTTTTACTTTTCCGATAGCCTAAGAGTTTTGAACCAATGCATTTTACTCTATAGCATTACACATAGAAAGTACTTAACAATACTTAAAATACTTATACTAAAAATACTTAACAACAAAGGTACAAGCAATTTAGCAAATTTTTTTGAATTTTCAGATGGTTTTCTAAATAAAGAAAAATCCAAAGCAAAATGTTACACACAATAACTAATTTTTAAAAAGACAGTTGCATGCAACTTATCAAGCCGACTAAAAGTAGCACATCTTCTATTACGTAATGGGATTATAATAGTTTAAAAGGTATAATGCCTGAACATCATTACTATTATACACTGGTTATTATATATATTACATACACTATTACTGATATTATTTTGGCCCTTAAAATTACTAGACCTCCGAATCATATTAAATGTATGGGCTTCTGGAAGAGGTAACCACGGTGATTCAATTAAAAGGTTGTCAATAATAAGATTAATGTCTCCAGGATTCTGCTAAGAACTTCTATAGTACATAACAATATCGAGGTAATGAAAACTCAGGTTAAGTCAACATCGGGAAGCTCTTTGTCGTTGGATAATGAAATCGGCCAATATATTTTAGAAGTCTACTTCATGTAGTACCAATTTGTTAAAATTTTCGCTTGCTTTTTTTTTGCGTGCAGGGAAAGCTTTGAAACTTCTTTGACTTTTCCTATAGTTTGTAATAAGTCGAATTAAGCTTTATTTTTCTTTTTTATTGACCTATTTCATGGTACCTGGCGACTAAAAATTTAGGGCCTGATACACCACTTCTTTTTACCTAGGGCTTTATTCTAGGGATATGTCTCTTGAATTTCCTTACGAAGGAACAAATACATGGGCATCCCTTGGCAGACCATTTAAAAGTGTAGCATGTGATAGAGCTGTTTTTCGAGGTTCGGGTTGTCTCCTTTTACAGGTTGTCGGAGCGAGGCATTCTTTTCACTGTTTTTATTATTGCCTAGGCAAACGGTAGTACTACTCAAGATAGCTTGTCAGAATGGACGTATTTGTAAAAGTCAGCCATTGACCTTACATCGAACTTCTTGCTTAGATGTTGCATTTTAATATGATTAGCGTCACAGCTCACCCTGAGGGCCCTATTTTGGATCCCTTGGAGTAATGACAACAAAATACCAGGAATCAGTGCTTTAAAAAAAAAAAAAAATCAACATGTTTGGCCTGCGAAAAGATGTTAACTTGAACACTACGTTAGAAAATTGTTTGTTAGTTCTGTATGTTCTCTAATACCAAGTGATAATTTAGAACACAAGACAATTAAAATACATGAATTATTCCCACACTTTTATATTAAAAGGCTTATAAAGTTAGTTTAATCGTTTGCAAACATTACTACTACTACTAACAACATACTGCACCACCGATTTGACTAAGGCTAACACAGCTCCGCAGGCTCCCCCTCCACCACCCTCTATTCAAAGCTTCAATATTTTCCCCCTACCATGAAGTTCTTATTTCCTTTAAATTATTTCTTATAACCTCTTCATACCCTATTCAGGGACCAACTGTTTTTCATTCCATTCCAGATGTATACCAAAAAGTACAGTCTTTGGCAATCTTCGTCCTTCATCCGTAAGTTTTGACCAAGCAAGTTTAATCTTTTGTTACTATTGCCCTAGAAAGTTGGATCGAACAATGTTTTTTTTGTACAGCTTACTATTTGATACACGGTCAGTCAGATGAGCACCTAAAACTATTCCTAAACAATTCCTTCCAAAATCAATTAATAAATCTTTCTTGGTCTTTTGAAGCACCAAAGTTTCAAACTCATGCTTGACCACTATCATTACCGTGGCTTCCAATATTCTAATAATAGATCTAAGACTTATCTACCTATTCTTCCGAGCTTTATTCAATTTCGAGATCACACCCTGCGTCTTGGTCATTATGCATCTTCCCTGCATTAACTATCATCACTAAAGCTACTACCGAGCTAGATGAACCCTATCCACTTGATCGATTTTCATATCTCTTCACCCTCATTTACTCCTAGTTTTAATCAAATTAAATAAAAAATCTGTTTGTTTTTAATAAAAAGCTTGTTCAACCAGATATTTACCCCATAATTAGAATAAATCAAAATCTACAATGGTCAATGAAACTTTTAATTAATAAGGTGAAAATATACTGAGAAAATATGTGCTGGCCATTCCGACTAATAAAAGCCTGAAGGTAAATACGTTCTAAGACCATACTGCCTATACATGAATTATGACGAAAAATGAAAAAAATAATTGCAAAAAACCAAGAGAACAAGGGTGATTTATCGACCATATATGTATTTTCTTGGTAATTTTTACTGTTTAGTCTAGTTTTTATTGTTTCAAGCTTTCCAGGCGTGAAGCCAAAGTATTCAACTTTTACGTTTGATGACAAACAAAAAAAAATAATTTAAAAATCCAGAGAACCCGGGTGATTGTTGGCCAGTCGAAAAAACGAAGCAAAAAGACAAAAACAGATATTTTGGCAAGGACCTCCACCAACGTCCTAGATCAGTTTTTTTTTGTTTGAGCAGTGAGGGCGGCTTAGCGGAGATTTACAGAAATATCTGTTTTGTCGTTTCGCTTTGTTTTTTTTTTTCAACTGGCCAACAATCACCCTGGTTCTCTTGTTTTTGTCTTTTTTAATTATTTTTTCGATTTTCATAAAATGTATAAGCTGAATACTTTGGATTCAAGTCTGGGAACCTTTATTAGCGGAAAGAAACAAGAAAAACTAGACTAAACAGTTAAAACAACCAAGAAATACACAGAGATGAAAAACGTTACACGACAAAAAAAAAGATAAAACAAAGCTTTCGATAAAGCGTTTTCATCTCTTTTTGGTACTTTCTTGTATATTTTAATTGTTTACTCAAGTTTGTTTCCGTTTACAAAGGTTTCCAGAGGCTTAGTCGAAATTTTTGAGCTTTTACTAGTATATAAGGTTTTTCATTATTTTTTTTTCTGTCTTAGTCAATAGTCTTACCCATTTTCATACAATTTAAATACCCATTTATATTTCATTTAAGTTTAATTATGAATGCAAATGCAGCGTAGTCTAAGAAACTATATAGAAATTAACTCATATAAGAAGTCGACTCACGATGAACAGAAAATTATTACGAGTGAAAAAACTTAGCATAAGATAAGCAATGAATGATAAACTTGAAACGGAAAGGAAAACAAATGAGAGAGAGAATACCATCCACCAAATTGCCTTTGAGGCCAGTGTTATTTGTGCTAAAAATAACCGTTTGTTACGAGATATATTTAGAATTATAACAGTTAAGAAATGTCAAAATGCTACTCATGTTTTCAGGAAAGCAACAAATTCCTCGATGTAAATAAATTTGTAATACTAATACTACTACTAACAATGCACCGCAGCACCAAGCCGTCTGAGGCCAACACAGCCACGCACGCTCCTCCTCCATCCCAATCTATTCAAAGCCTCCCTTTTTACACCCTCCCACGAAGTTCCCATTTCCTTAAAATGTTTATTTATGACGTCATCCCACCCCAGACGAGGACGACCTGCTCTCCGTTTAGCCCTAGACGATTGGCCGAAAAGAACAATGTTCGGCAATCTGTTATCCTTCATCCGCACAACGTGCCCTAGCCATCTCAACCTTTCTTTCATTACGATAAAATAAAAGTTCAAAATAGGGATAAAATCCTTTTTAATAGACAGTGTATAGAAATTCACAAAAATACCAGATATTTCGGTCAAAGATACAGTGACCGAAATATCTGGTATTTTTGTGAATTTCTATACACTATCTTTTAGAAAGGATTTTATCACAATTTGAACTTTTATTTTATCGTCATGGAAAGGCAGTATGGTCTCCGAAATTATCTTTCTTTCATTATAGCCCTAGAGAGCGGTATTGAACCACATTTTTCGTACAGCCTATTGTTTGAAATATGGTCAGTCAACCAGGTACCCAGAATAGTCCTTAAGCAATTTCTCTGGAAAACATCTAGCAAATGTTCATCCGCTTTTCGGAGCGTCCATACTTCAGAGCCATATTTGACCACTGTCATCACTGTAGCTTCTATTATTTTAATCTTGGTTTGCAGACTTATCTTCCTATTCTTCCGAACTTTTTTTATCTGTGAAAAAAAACCATGAGCCTTGACTATTCTACTTTTAACATCTTCACTGCTCCCACCATCTTTACTAATAATACTACCAAGGTAAGTGAAGCTGCCCACCTGATCAATGTTTTTATTACCCAAAATCACCTTTTCATCTTCACTTATTCCTAGCCTTAGTGACTTAGTTTTCTTAACATTAATTTTCAAACCTATTCTAGAACCCTGAACTCGCAAAACCTCTAAAAGTTCATTCATTTTGCTCACAATTTCATCTAGGATGCTTAAATCGTCAGCATAATCTAGGAGACTTTTTCCTTCCCATTTGATTCCGTGGTCTCCCATTGCCTTTCCTGTGCTCCTTAAGACAAAGTCCATCAAAATAATCCATACAAAGAGGGATAGAACATAACCTTGCTTAACTCCTGATTTAATGCAAAACCAGCTGCTAACCTCATTTCCTACCTTAACTGCAGCAGTGTTATTCTCGTACATAGCACTAACCTCTTTAATGTATTTGTCTGGTATACCATACAAGCATAAAACCTTTACTAAAGCTCTTCTATCAACAGAATCGAACGCTTGCTCAGAATCTATAAAACTGAGGACCAAAGGTGTTTGACAACTCAGGCACTTCTCAATTATTAGCCAAAGAGTGAAAATTTGGTCGACAATTCCTCTACCATTTCTAAAACAACACTGTTCTTCTCTTATAACTTTGTCTGCAGCATCTCTCAGTCTGAAGTGTATCATATTACTAAGTAATTTACTACCTACAGAGACCAGACTAATACCTCGATAATTACCACGCTCGCTTTCATCACTTTTCTTATAAAGTGGCTTAATTAAGGTTTTCCTAAAATCTTTAGGTTCTTCCCCTTTTCCAAAATCATATTCATAATCTTCAGTAACTTATTTCTAACCTGAGAGCCACCATATTTAAGAAACTCATTTACCACCCTATCAGCACCTGGAGCCTTATTATTTTTTAATCCTTTTAGTACTGTCGCTAAATCTTCCTCACAAAACAAATCTTCCTTCACATCCAAGGTATCACAAACTTTTTCACTTTTCTCTAAATCTTTTCGAGCAGCTCTTTCTCGGTTTAGCAAATTCTCAAAATTTTCTGCCCATCTCTAATTCTTTTCTTATCACTAATTGTGGCCCCATTCCTATCTTTAACTGGGCCAAGTCCAGATTGACTACTCCCTCTCAATTTATTAACATGCCAGTACAATATTTTACTATTATGCCGTCTAGCTGCATCTTCCAGATACTCGTCAATTCTATACAAGGCCTCCACTTCGCCCTTCCTTAGTTCATATTTTAATGCTTTCTCCGCTTTCTTTACATTCCTTTTATTTTCAATGATCTATCACTCCGTAATAATCAGTATAATCAGTATCATTTGTAATAATCAGTAATTTACTTATATAACTCGCTTATTTTCAACGAACTTTACCTCCTTTTAAATCTATTTCATTAAAATTCTATTCTATTCATAAAAGTACTAAATGCAGCCCATGAAGCATGGTACTTATTCTGATTTGCTTATTAGTAAAGTTAATGAAGTTTTCCATTTATTTACCAGGCTTGAATTTTTTTTTTAAAGTAAAACCTTCCTTTAAGGTCTTCATAGCCGTTCAAGAGCGATAGCTCTATCTTTCATAGATTACTATACAAACTTTAGTTTAACGGAAGTGCCCTAAGATCTGGGAGTAAAAAGTTGTCATCACAATTTTGAGAAGTTTCCCTTATGAAAGGAAAGAACTTCCGCCAGCAAAGCTCGGCACCCATCATGGAAAAACATAATTTGACACGTGCTAGCTTTCTTCATTGATTGAAAGCGATTATTAGATAAAAAAGGAAAATCATTCAAATCTTCCGTTTTCGTTATGTTCAGGCTCTAAATTTTAAATTTAGACGATAGGTGAAAATTAATCTTAAATAATTGTTAGATTCAAGGCAATGAAAAGGTATTTCACCTGGTACAACACGAGAGGCACATTTTCCACGTCTGAGGAAAGTGACAACTCAAAAAAAAACAGACGTTATTTAATGGATGGTTATCTACTGGTCAAATATTCCCTATATCAAGGTCATACACGCTGCTCTCATCCCTCAAAATGACATCGACATTAAATTTAGACAATTAAATGGAAATAGATTAAATTGGGTTCCTAAATAAAAACCAAAGAATCTTCAACATTTGTAAGAAAGGGTGCTGATGCAATCATTGGACGATGAAGTTTAAGAACTTCAAATATTTTCTCAGGCTCGTAACTTTTGATGGGTAAGACTAAACTTGATGAAACTTATATATTTAAAATCAACATAAAAATACATCTCTTTTGGTGTGTGTATTGGTATCAACATTCCGTTTCTTATAGTTTCGGTTACTCTTGATCCGGACGTAAAGAGCAGGGCATTGAGGAGGGGACAGCCCCTTTCATATACGGAATAATAAACAGTTCCGTTTGGGAAAACGTACAGGTGTCTTTTTTTAATTCCTTTTTAGATTCGGTTTCTTAAAATTGTGAATAAAGGAGTATAATCTTTCTGTGCTTCACACACTTTTATGGTCGGTTTCTGCCTCCTCAAAAATAATTGTAAAATAGCTAACAAACATTTGCGATGCACAGTATAAGCTTATTTAATTTAAGTTAGCTATTATTTTCTGTTTACCCTGTACTGGCACAGTCGATTGGGGCTCTGCTTGGCAAACCGCGGCCCAGGGATCGATCCCTGCTCCCACAAGACTGAGGGAAAGGCTGGCTACTTATCCTAATAGAAAAGACCCAGTAACTGAAAAGTCGATTCGATGTTCTATGCGCCAGCAATGGCTCTGGAGGATCTTTATCCTTAATTACAACTTTCCGCTTTGCTAGAATTTTTTATTATGTTGTTCGTTTATTCTGTTTATCACTCTGTTATTCTGTTCTGTTACGATTTACAATTCATATTTTCTATTTGCAACACTTTGAAGACTTACCTGTACATACGTCCTCTCCGTCCCAACCAACTCCTTTAAAACTTTGCGAAGTCGATCAGCTTCAGACATTGACTTCCCTGGAGTGACTGGGCGAGATTGAGACGGGGTTACACAACCAGTTGGACTCATACGCTGTTTAGCTTTAATCAAGTTGTTTTTCTCGATGGCTTCCTGTTCTCGTTGACTGCCTCGATCTTGTTCATTTCCACCTTCCCCACGTTCTCGACTTGTAGAAATTACATAAACATTCTGGGTCGTTCCAACTACAAATGAAGTGTTTTGATGGTATTGAAAGAAAATCATGAAGTAAAAACAGATAAAACACAAATTAATTTAAAATAATTTACAGAAGACGTACAAAACTAGAGGTGAAATCAGGGGTTTTATATGGACTCTGTTTCAAGGGGTAGGTACATTCCGACTCTTTTCAATGGGGTGGAATACAATTATGAAATAGTCTTTATATAGCCATTACTTAATGACACATCTACTATGTAATAAATGACCATTTCATTACTTCTGGAATTGCTGTAGCTATTACTATGGTCTATAATTACTATTGGCAACATTGTTTGTGTACAAAAAAGATTGGATAAGAAACAAAGAAGCGTAATTTAAAATATTACTCATAATGGGAGTAATCCTTCAGCAAAAGATAGTTCGTAAATTTCAGTCACAAATAATTCTCTTGCGTATAAATATACAGAAGCTAAAGTTTCATCCGACGGCAGAATATTAGGATGACAGTCTAAATAAGGGTTCAAAAAGGTGGGAATAGATTTTTGGCTAAACGTGACGTTTGGCTTCTTTATTACTAAAGTTAAAATATAGACACGCAAATTCTTTGAATTTGTTAAAAGGACATTAATTCATGCGATCTTCACCGTGATAAATAACTTTCACATCTTCTTAGTTACAAATTTTTCCATCAGAACTGCAGGTACATCTAATTTCCTTCTTCTCATACTATTT
The DNA here is from genome assembly GCF_049724085.1 of Artemia sp. Qi Xiang Cuo. Classification (NCBI taxonomy): domain Eukaryota; kingdom Metazoa; phylum Arthropoda; class Branchiopoda; order Anostraca; family Artemiidae; genus Artemia; species Artemia sp. Qi Xiang Cuo. The sequence goes on from NC_142795.1 coordinate 37,661,184, forward strand.
AAACTACCAAAAACCCCTCAATCGCCTTAGCATTTGATTCTTGCATTGTCCACAACGAGTTACACTTTTGACATGAGGCAATGCGCTTGTTAGTCACAATTATGACTGGGCATTTTTTTTTATTAGTGTAAAATCAAAAAAGGTAAAATTTGATCCGTAAAAATCTACAGTCAAACCCACATAAGCTAAGAGAAAACCCATAAACATCTTTATAGCTACATACATAGTGCAACTCCTTCACACCCTTCAGAATTGCAGAGACTGCCATTCCGGAGTGACTGCCATTTGGGATTTAATGTTACTCTCCGGAGGTAACTTAATGTTGCCTCCTATACGGAATAAATTCTGTTAATTTTGGGATTTAATATTACTCTTTACTTTCAGAACAACAGCGTAGACCAGAAACATTACCAGAAATCAAGAGGGGTTAAATATCAATTTCTATGTAGGATATAACGATAAAATAAAAGTTCAAAATAGGGATAAAATCCTTTTTAATAGACAGTGTATAATAAATTTCACAAAAAAATACCAGATATTTCGGTCACATATACAGTGACCATCATCAGTAGTACAACTAAACTAAAACAATTTAAAACATAAGTTTATAAACGAAATCATAAAACTACATATTGTTTGAGTCTCTAATTCTTTTCAAAGTAAAGGCAGAAGCTAACCTCTTTGACCTTCATGGATTCGGTTCATTAGGGTTCAATGATATAACATTTGGACAAAGGTCAACTACATTGGGTGAATTGAACTTTACTCTGTCAGATTTTAATAAATTATCATAGATAGAGTCCAGCCCATATTCACCTGAATACCGATTCAAAGCAATATTCTTGAATAAGATTTTCTTTATTTCAAGCGTTTCACGAAAATTTTGCTTTAAACCCCGATCCCTAGAAATCAAAAAGACATTCTCGAACAAAATAAAATGGTCTGGAAAATTAAAAATTTATTCTGAAAGGGCTGAAGTAAAATCTTCAGACTTAGAATCTTGCTTTAAAGCCGAAGAAATAGAATCTTTGTGTTGTAATAATCTCATTTCCAAACTCTGGTTAGTAAGTAGTAAGGCATCTAGTACCACTGGTCGTGATTGCGTAATATGCCTTACCACGGGTCAGTTACCTATTATAATGAACGGTACTTGCCCTAGCAGACAAGTTTTCTAATGTGACACTCATTTTTTTGTGTGTCAATCGGTTGGAGAAAGCTGGTCGTTACTCCATATGATAACTTGATTAGTCAGTTTTTTAAAAAACTTGGCAAGCTATAATGTACTCAAGCAAAAACCTTATATATCGTCCATACACTGCATTCCGATTTTCATTATGTTTTAACACATTGATTATAGTACACTATACATTATTAACTTTGAAAACAATGGATTCTTCAATTTTCAATGTGATTACACTTTTCATTCTTTTAATCCCCCCCCCCCAAAAAAAAAAACTTTTAGTAGTGAATTCAAATTTCAGGGGGACTTAGCCCCCTCCCCGCCAACAATTCACAATCTTAAGAATATGATGAGTATATTCGATAGAAACGGCAAAGCACGCTTTTTTCTATTATGTAAATAAAATATCTCCTCCACAGCTATGTTTACAAGTTTTAATTGTTTTGAAAAACAGTTCATTATCATTCAGAAACAAGCTTTTTCCAAACATGTTGTATTTTTCCGGTTTGAATGAAAAGCTTGCGTGTTACAAAGAGAGTGAAAGTTTTGGGAGTCAAATTTCACAGGCTCTTTCTATAAAAACTCGGCTTTACAGCTCTTAATGCTGTTCTGGGTGCTAAACGAGTCATTACCAAGGACTGGAATCCCCCATAAGCATGGTGACATACGCCAACTGGCAAAATACTGGAAAAGGGTACAGAAAATCTGCAACTACGAGTGCCTCCATGGCTTCTGATTCAGATTGCTTCTGAGTGATGTTTAATGTCATATTTGGTCACTTTTGGTGCTTAGTTTATGCAGTACAGAGTAGAGGGAACCTCGGATAACTCAAAGCTTATAAACCCAGTTCCAGTTTTAAAAATAAAAGATGCCGTTATCTATATATTTAAGGTAATTTAAGAAATAGTAAAAGATATGGTCTTTATTGTACAATTTGTGGGGGTATAGCCAACTCGAGCTTATAAGGTGAGTGAAGGATCTTTTAAAGGCATTTTGGAGAAAAATATTGTTTCAACATTAAAATCTCCAGTACATGTTAGACCAGATCATAACCCCCAAAGTCACTTCTTTTATCAGTCGTAATTTAAAAAGATTTTTTTTCCTGTATTGTTTGTAGGCGGTAGCGTACATTAGGAGAGGGCTACATGAGCAATCCCCCCCTCTATCGAGATCTTCATAAAAGCGAAAAGGAGGATTTGTATGCAAACTATTAAATGGAAAAAAATGTCACAACAACTGGTTTTGGCCAATATTCTTTAATAATACAATGTTAAATTAGCCCCTGATTTGTATTAACATCTTTATCTAGAGCCAATTTCAGCCTGGTGCTATAAACGGTCGTAAACGGCCGAAAAATAACTACTTTTTTTGGCCTGTAGTAAAATATTACGGTACTGTTGTATTAGCTGGAACCCACGCGATATATTATATAGG